>NC_056729.1:1724865827-1724995827 GCF_019279795.1 Protopterus annectens | reverse complement strand
AGACTTTAGTAAATGTGAAGAATCCATGGAATGTCCATTTCCTGTTCAGTGCCTTCTTTAATAAGCCTAACTTGTGCTTGTTCCACTTTTTCCATCTCAAAAGTCTGAGAAATGAAGGGAAAATCAATGTTATCCTCTAGGGTGCATGTCATCAAAACAGCCTGTATATCACTTTTAAACTTTTTGATGGATTTATATATATATATATATATATATATATATATATGGATCTACTTTATTTTTTTTTTCTTTTTCACTTCATCAAATTGAAATGAGAGAGTGGAAGAAAGCGTTTTCGAAGAAAACTCACTTTCGCGTAAATCAGTAGTTAAAAAAAAATAAATTAGGGAAAGAAAGGAAAGCATCCGGTTTGCATGTTAACTTAGTTGTACAACGTTCAGTGTTGATGTACAACTAATCGGACTGTTGTTGAGATCGTAGTACAGTGGGGATGAGGGAACATTCCCTTTTCCCCACTGTAGTGTGATCTCGGAGTGGGAATATTAAAGTAGGGGGGTGTGGGGTGCACAGACCCCCACATGGGGGGTGACCCCCTGCATAATAGTGTTTTAAGTGTTTCGTTTTTTTCTTTTTTTGTTATGGATTTACACGAAAGTGCGTTTTTGTTGAAACGCACTTTCGTGTAAATGCATTTGCGGATTTACGTTTCAGTGAAACGCAAATTCGTTAGAATGCAGTAGATCCATATATATATATATATATATATATATATATATATATATATATATATATATAAACCTATTTTCCTCTTTCCCCAGTATTATATCATTAATCTAGCCTGAGCATAAAAATATTCATGCTGACATTTCCATCTGAACAATTGAATCATATCTAGGCATCTGACAAATTGTCCTCCATTCTTCCTAATCTTCCAGATGTGTAAAAGCTCCTCCTGTTCATAGGTTCATACGTTCATAGGAGGTTATGAGGCTAGTGATCCGAGGGTTGTTTTAAGCCTAGCCTATTACACCCATTATTTTTCAAGAGAAAAGGTCTAGTCAATGCCGAAGATTATTATTAGTAATGACTGCCCATGTCCAAGAGGGATGTGGGAGCTATTCCCAGCTAGGATTTGTGGTTTCCCATCCATTCATCCAAGCTCCTTTTGAACAGAGTCATAGAGGTGCTCTGCTTAACATGAATAGGTAGCCTAGTCCAGAGAAGTGGCAAACTCTGGGTGATGAATTTGTCTCTCCACCATGTCCTATTTAAATTGCAGGCCAGATTTAGTTTCACTGGAGCAGGTAATTCTATGGATGTGCAGCAACTTCATCAGGTTGGGGTCAGAAATTGCTCTGTAAGCCAGCACACATCTCCCCTAAGTAGTCTATATGCTACTGAGTACAGTAACAACGACTTCAGACTGTCCATGTAAGGCATGTACTGAGGACCCTGGATATTCCTAGTTAAAAATCTCTGGGGTCTCTCCAGTTGCTGCAGGTGTCTGGTACGGTGCATACCAGAGGGTGCTTTATGCTCAATTATGGGCCTGATAAGGGATGAATATAGGGGGTTATAACCTCTTTTGCTCTTGAGGGTATGCCTTTGCTAATCAAATGTGTGATGTTGAATGCCATTCTTACTACAGTGGACACATTGTAGTCAAAGTTTAGGTCACAGTCTACTTGTATGCCCAAATCCCTCACTACAACATTTGTACTTAAGGTATTGTTGTTTATTTGACAGTTAGTAGGGACAGTGCTTTTACCGAAGGAGATGATGACACATTTTTTTGTATGGCTTTGGCACCAATTGTTGGTCTGTGTAAGCCCCTCATGGTGTACACTGATATCATTTAGGAAGTCAACGATCACTCCAAGTTTGCAGTTGTCAAACTTGGTAAGCCACAGTTGCTTTGTTTTGTCCTGAACTCCCGAGAAGCAAACATCAAACATAAAGGGCCCCAGTACTCACGCTTGTGGAACCCCATTGGTGACTGGTCTGCTAGCTGAGGTAGAGTCACCCACTTTGATAGCATGTGTACAGTTAGTGAGCCAATTTGCGACCCACCTAACAACAAAGGGGTTGATATTTAGGTGGGCAAGTTTGTCAATAATGCCTGAAAGGGGTATTGTGTCATAAGGCCTTCACCAAGTCCAGATATGCTGTGTTTACAGATTTGCCTTTGTCTATGGCCCTGGTCACATTTTCGAAGAAGTCTACTAGGTTTAACAGGCATGATCGACACTTTACAAAGCCAAACTAGGCTGGATCAAGGGTTTGGAGGTCACCTATATCTTTATTTATGAGATCCATGATGATACATTCCATGGCCTTGCAGATAAGGCTGGTCAGGTTTATGGGTCTATAATTCTCCAGATCTGTTGCTAAGCCACCCTTGTGGAGGGGGAGAACCGTCACAGTTTTCCATTCATCCGAGAGAAATCCTGTATTCAGGCTGTGGTTAAATAGAGTGCCTAAAGGGGTTGCTAATTCCAGCTTTAGTTTGTTTAGAATGCAGCCTGGGATGCCATCAGGACCCACAGAGGCTGTGTTTTTTTGCCTCAGACAGAGCTCTGATGACCTGTTCTTTAGATATACAGGGCAGGGGAGCTGTTGAAAGTATGGTTTATGATATGCTTGGAGAGGATAAAGCGAAGAAATTTTCACCAAACCTGTCCGCTAATAGGTTAGCAATTTCTGCAGGGTCAGTGTGTGTGATATCATCTGTCACTAGTTCAGCACACATCTGGGTCCTACCTTTTAGGCAACAGATGTAGCTGAAGAAAGCCTTGTGGTTATCCTTAGCTGTGTTTGCTAAATTTTTCTCGAAGTTGCCCTTAGAGGATTTTATAAGTTTTCTTGTTTGTTTATTTAGGCTTAGGAGGCTACTTTTCCAGTGCTGGGACCTCACTTTGGTATTCTTAGACAACAGCTTCTTACACTTGTTGTATAGTTTACTTATAAGAGATGTCCACCAGGGTGGCTTGTTTTTTCTTGAGACTCTTACTTTGGTCCTATCCTATACAGCCCAGTCTATACATTTGTATAAGTGTTGGTACAGGGCATCAGAGAATACTTTAGTATAGTTGCCAAGACCATCTGTGGGGACTGGGGCTTGGAAATCATTTATGCCAACCCCTAGGAGGGTATAGTTGGCTTTAGTGAAGCTTTTTAAACTGACTTCACCTCTGATGGGTTTTGGAGTTATTGCTACTTCAAAAGTGACTGACTTGCGATCAGATTTTACTAGTGAGGGTCCTATACTTACGGTAGCACAACAGTCTCTCATGTTGGTGAGAACCAGGTCAAGTATACTTGAGCCCCTTGTAGGATTTGTACAATTTGTTCCAGGGCATTTGAGTTAACAAAGTCAAGGAGCTTTTGTACAAATAAGTTGGGGATCATATAGGTTTCCTAGTTGATGGTAGGATAGTTAAAATTCGCCGTGACAAGAGTTAGGTTGTCTCTTGATTGACTCAAGTAAAGCCAAATAAGCCACATGAGCATCTTCGTTCATGGAGGGGGACTTGTAAATAATAATGACTTGAAAGGGGGTGGGTCTTACCCAAGGTAATATGAACTTGGAGTAAATCCATAGAGTTATCTTGTCTAACCAGTCTGGAAGGGTATTTATTTATTTATTAAACATTTGTTTACTGGGAAAGTCTGACTTGGAACGAGCCAATTTTCAATGGAGGCCCAAGGTGAAATGCTCCAGATGCACGTCTTTCTAATCTTTAATGTAGGTAGATACTTTTAATGTAGGTAGATACTCCACCACCTCTGGTTCTCACATTTTCATTTTGCCGTCTGAAGGTGTTCGTAGGTTCATAGGTTCATAGGTAGGTACTAGGTTATCGGCCCTGAGGCCTATACAAGCCCAGCCAAAAAGGTACCCTGGCTTTTGCCACCCAAGAAAATTATTTTCCTGTGCCACTGTCGAGCAGAGTGTAGAAGGCATTGTAGCCTTGTAAGGCTGTGCTACTCTCTGTGGCCTTGAACCAGGTTTCTGTAACTGCACAAATGTCTACATCATCCAAGGAAAGGAATACTTCCAGACAGTGCAGCTTTTGGCTTAAACTCCTAGCATTCAGCATGATAACCCTTATTCTGTGACCATATTATGCTGACTAATACACCCCTCTTGCACTGCTGTAATTCACTTTGTGTCATGCTTACCATATGAACTCATATGTCCCTCATCTGTAGCTACAGAAACAAAGGCAATACATATGTGACATCAATCTTTGGGAACAGTAAATGAGTTCAACTACATTAGCTCTGTGAGTAAAAGAAGAAACCGAAGAAAGTCACTTTTTACAAAATCCAGTATTGCCCTAGACTGGTTCCAAAAGACACAGTCACATGCCTTTGTTAAAAACTCCAAACATCTAAGTCTGGGGAACCTACTTTAGCAAAAGCTTCAAGAAATGAGCCTGATCATACAGTTTCACAGAAACTTTCTGAGGCTAACAGGCTAAAACTTCAGGTGAGTTCTGTATACCTCTCTTCCCAAGTGCCCATAACAGGTTCATAGATTCATATGTAAGTAGATTCATATGTAAGTACTAGGCTAGCTGCCCCTCTGGGCCATTTTAAGCCTGGCCAGTTTCCCTTTTTGTGCTCAAAATAACCTATCCCATTTGGTTACAGATTGGCCTTACCCATGTCATGGTCACTATACCTTTAATGAGAATAGCCAGGATCATACCATAGATAATTTGAGAGAAACCCCTCCTACAAGGGATAAAGCATTTAAGAGCTGCCTCTGTCAATCAGTAGTACTGGAGGCAATCCTGGGATAATTTTTCTGTTTCCCATTCATGGATCTAAGCTGCACTTGAATATGGACAGGGATGAACTTTGTTTTATGTGGAGGGGTGTCTGTTCTATAGCAGTGGTATCCTCGGTGAGATATATCTGTTCCTCCACACCATTCTGTTGACATTGCAGAAGAGGTTTAGATCCCAAGACTGAGTATTTCTGATGCCATTTGGCTTGGTGATGTGCAGTAAATCCATCAGTAATGGGTCAGAGAATGCCTCTTAGCAGTCTGTAGGATATGAGTATAGTGCAGGGCTTTGAATCGGTCCATGTAGAATGTCTTTTAGGTCTTGTATCCTTTTAGTAAGGTATAGGGCGGCCACGGTGGTGCAGTGGTTAGCATTGCCACCTCACAGCACAAGGTTCTCCAGTTCGATCCTCGGCTGGGGTGCCTTCTGTGCGGAGTCTGCATGTCTTCCCTGTGGTTGCATGGGTTTCCTCCGGGTGCTCCGGTTTCCTCCCACATCCCAAAGACATGCTGCAGGTGGACTGGACACTCTAAACTGGCCCTAGATGTGAGTGTGTGCATGTGTGTGCCTTCTGTGGAAGGTTGGGCACTGGGCTGGCAACTCGACAGTGTAAAAACTCCACTGCCAATCACGAGCGGACAAGGTAATCCGCTGTGGCGACCCCTAACCAGGAAAAGCCGAAAGAAGAAGAAGAAGAATCCATTTAGTAAGGTATCTCTGTCAGCATTCCAGTTAGTGCATGTGTCTGGACATTATCAAGGAAGTTATGCTAGCAAGTTTCTAAGTTTGTAAGAAGTATAATTAAAATCAGTCCCTGACTTTGTCCCACAGTTACTTTTGGCCCTGTCTTTATTCACTAAGTTATGAGATTGAGAGGAATGTCTACTGTACCCTGCCCCCCATAGGTCAAGAAACTGCCGCAGGCATTGGCAAATGCCTGAGAGCCTCAATACATCAGTTTGCATGGCAGGTTAATGTTGAGGTTTACTGTGGCTCAAATCCTTTTTGCCCTCTGAGGCTGACGTTTTAACTTATTTCATTTTTACACTGCATTCCTGCTGTCTAGTGCTGGTGCAGAGCACCAATAACCTCTGTGACAAACTGCAGGGTACAGGGTTTGAACCCCTTTTAGTGCCTTTAAGGCACACTACTTTTATAGCATCCCTAGTGTCTAGTGGTTCCCAGTACCACATTTGTTTTTAATTGACGTATCCCTGCTATCTAACATTTGCCCCAACCCATATCCTTACAATCATCCTTCATGACTAGTGTTTGCCCCACCTTGATTTTAAGTGCCTTTAAGTTATTCCCTGGTGTCTAGTGTTACCTCCTGTCAACTTACATTGTGTTTATTTGCTATTAAGGCATGATTTTCAGTAATTATTCTGTGGTGTCTAGTGTCCCCCAGTAGTGTGTGCTACTAAGGCATGCAGCTCAAGAGTTCCCCTGGTGTCTAATATTCCCCATATCCCCGTTCTGTTTATGTGCTGTTCTAGCATGGGATGTATGAGTTCTTCCTGGTAGCTAGTGGCTCCCCTGACCCACATCTACAGAGTTACCCCTGCTGGCTAGTGGTCCTCCCAGCTCATTGTTGCAAGCTTTGATCATTTGTCTAGGGGTGTATGGAATTATGGCAGCCATCCCAACCCCACACACATAGAAAATCTCCTCTCCACATGATCACACTCTCAGACATAATTAGTTATTTATTCACATGGGTACCTAACCTACTCTCTAACTAACTCCCCTCTGCTACCTTCCAGGAAGATGCAGGGTCTACATTAGATCAGTGAACACTTAAAAAAGCGAACGCTGATTGATCGAACTTATGTAAGCGAAAGCTTACAATCTCGAATTGTCAGATCAGCGATTTTTTTCCTAGGGAAAAAAAATCGCTGATCCAAAACACATACACACAACACAAGCACACCAAACAAACAGCAATCCACACACATACACCTAAAATCTGACACCTAACCCTACACTAAACTATACACACACCACTAGCTATCTACTTACCTTAACCCAAACCCTAACCCTAAGGTCTGTCACCATCACACACTCACCTCACCTGCTCCCTAACCCTAACTCGCCTAACCCGCCTTAACCTTCACATCCACACAATTGCACACATACCTAACCCGCACCCTAACCCTAACTCACCTAACCTGCCCTAACACTCACATCCACACAATCGCACACTTACCTGAATCCGACCCGTAACTTTCCACCACAGCACCGAAAATACCGAAGCAACAGAAACGGACAACCAAATTCTTTTCCTAGGAAAAAATTCGGGTTTCTGTTGCTTTGATATTTTAAACATTCGCTTAAATAAGTTCGATCAATCAGCATTCGCTGATCTAATATAGACTCGAAGATGCACACTCACACATTCAGCCCCTCATACACACACACACACACACACACACACACACACACACACACACACACACACACACACACACACACACACACACCCCCTAACACTTCCTGACCACTAAATTCCCAAGCACTTACCTCTACCATGATGAGCTCGACCAAAAGGCTGCATTCATTAACACAAGTGACCAGGAGCAGCCATGCTAATCTATGCAGCAGAGTGATCCGATGTGCAAGTGCCTTAATGCAGGTAATTCTGTTGTAGAGCACATTGTTAATTAACATACGTCTCACACCTAGAACACCTCATTAGCATCCTGTTGTAGAGCACATTGTTCATTAACATATGTCTCACACCTAGAACACCTCATTAGCATCCTGTTATAGAGCACATTAATTAACATATGTCTCACACCTAGAACACCTCATTAGCATCCTGTTGTAGAGCACATTGTTAATTAACATATGTCTCACACCTAGAACACCTCATTAGCATCCTGTTATAGTGCACATTGTTAATTAACATATGTCTCACACCTAGAACACCTCATTAGCATCAAGCACAGACATGGAGGCAGCCCACCAAGGCACTGTGCATCTTCATGGAAAAACAGCATGGTGGGGCTGAGTCTGAATGCAGAAAGGTTACCATGAGTTCTACACATAGTGTACATCGTGCAGTAGCTTTTCCAAATTTGAGCCACTGTCCAAAGCTTAATTTTCAAACATTACAAAATAACTGTTCCCAATCAACTAACGAGAAATGCTTGAGAAGATACACAAGTCCAATGTAGGAATAGTAAAGCACAAACAAAGAACAAGAGATGCAATATCTCAGTAAAGCAAAATTATAAAGAACATGTAAATAAGCATTGCACTATATACAATACATAGCAACACAGCAATCCATAACTGACAGTGTTTTTTGATACATTTACTTCATTTAACTGGGTCGGTGAATTGGTCCACAAAGACCCTTTTCAGTCATGACCTAAGCCATCTGGCATTGACCAACATATTAGCTGTACAGAAAAAGAACCTGATGCAATATTTGCATGAAAATATATACATATATGACACAGATATCCTCCAAAAACAACCTAACTTTAATAAAGAAAAGCTATAGGACTACTGTGCACTGATATATACAGCTAAAGACAACCATGTTTGTATACATACACATGCATATGTGCCAGATAGTGAAAAGCATCTCTGTCTAGGGAGCAGAGTACACACTTTTTCAGTTCACATAAGCTATGTATCTAATATGTGTAATTTATTATTCCTAGTTTCCTGAAATTATGACATTGACAGACACAGCAAGAAATTAGAGAATTACAGTCTTTATTCTCAAGACAGCAACAGTTATTAAGGATGGCTTTAACATTGTATTGCATATGTGTACTACTGCCTTGGACTGTGACTAATACCTTTCGCATCCAGATAAGCCTTCCACTGTACAGTTTCAGAGCAGAGTCGCAACTGCTGGCTTTTCAGGAATCCACCCTTTTCACTGTAAGCTCAGTGCCTTGCAGTGTTATCTTACCAATAACATATGAATTTTGTTTTACAGTATTTCACACTCTTGCCCACACAATGGATTTTCAACAGTGGTTAATAATACATTTTAGTACCATCAAACCTTTCTGCTTTTTTGGTTTGAAACTGCCATCAGCTGTACTAGTCTGGCACCCCAGGGTCAGAACTGCTGAACACTTAAAATAAGCCATCCATTTCATACTAGTTTATGGTAGCTCTATAGCAGTTTCACTTCAAAGGGTAAATACAAACAGTTTTATTTCTGCAGGTCAGAGTTGTTACACTCATATTCTTTAATAATCAATCAACTGCACGATTTGTAGCTCAGTAATAAAATAATTAAAGTGATGAAATGCACATTCCCAATTAAATATATACAGGACATGTACCACTGTATGTGAAAATTCAAACAAAAATGTTGAACATAAAGTTATCCTTCAAAAAATGTTAACTACCACCAAGCTGTGCCTGCTTTTATTTATAACCAGAAGAGCAAATGAAACTAGCTACTGATAACTTCTAAATGTATTCAGCAACTGAAGAAGCACAGACAAAACTATACAATCATGAGTTTAGTGTACCCATGGGAAACAGGCTCTCTCTCTTTTCATTTTAATATGCATTGAAAGATTTCTTCCTCATTTATTCACTGCTCCAAGTCTTACTCAGAGTTCATTAGCAAGCACCCAAAAAGAGTGAGATCAACCAATTCATACCTTTTAGTAGAAAAGACATTACTTGCTGGTAGTCCAGATGGGTGTCCTGAACTAGCTTAATACTGGTAGACATTCACCTTGTACTGAAACTGTAGATATAATTCCCCTTTCTGTATTTGGTCTAACTCCCTTGACTCTTCCACTTCCTGCTAGGTCAAAATTTTCATTCTACAGCACAAGGCTATTTTTACTTAGAAAATTCCAACACTTCTCTGATATGAAACAACACTATATGGAACACTAGTGTGTGTACATCTGTGTGTGTGTTTGTGTATAAGCAGTTTCATTTTCAGTGTTGTTGCTATATCTCTACTGAAAAATACTTACATGTACCTTGGTTGTGAGCAGATGTTTCACAATACATATATTTTTATATATATTTAAGTGACAGCGGTCCACAATAGTAAGATTAGGAATTCAGGAACATCTGTGTGTGTCTGAGCTTACATTCAAGTACACAATGTCCAGTCCGCACGATCCACAATTTAAAGAAAAGTGAAAACAGCTGTCCAGAGAAAATCTCATGAAATAGAATTGAGCCAAAACTCATGAGTACTGTCATCACATAAACTTGGACTAATACTCCACGGCAGGGTGTCAATCCCTAACCCTGTCAAATGCTGCTGAGCAGAAGGCTGAAAGGAAAACTGGCTACTTTTACAGTATTATGTATGCCTAAAACTCCAAATAAACTTAAGAAAATGCTGGAGAAAAATAAGCAGAGACAGAAATAATATGACGACAGAAATTGTAGAAGACCATTACATCTACAAGCTGAAGAAAAAGAAAGAATACAGACAATGCATGAAAACGTTTGCAGACCAAAGTTGAAACTGTTAGCAAAGTAGCAGAGCCAACGTCCCATGATATACATAGGGAAGAAGGAAAGCTACACAGAATTAATTGGCACAACTAACAGAATGCTAATGCTGCAGTGTGCCTCATGGCGATAAATTCCACACTACAAGGCTCTAGCACACCACACATTGAGTACTGCATGCTGTTCTATAGATCATATGAGAAAAGGCACGTTAGGCTGCTGGGAAGAATCCAAATACAAATCTATCATAAAGACTCACAGGATTGAGGGAAAGGAATACGCTAGAGAAATTGCAGCTCCCTTTCATTTGACTTGAAGAGACAAAAGAGACGTGACACTGGAGCATAAGATGGTGTCAGGAAGATGTGAAGGGATTATCTTAAAGCCTAGTACCTACCTATAAAGAGGAAGCGCAGAGAAGAAAGTAGAGGAGCAGTAGCAGCAGATTGTACAGCCTAAATAGTCACTCAATCTCCAAAAGTATTATTTCAGAGGGGAGGTTGCTGAACCCTGGAATGGACTACCAGAACAGATAGTGGAGATAATCCACACAAGAACTCAAGAGGGCATGAGACAGGTAGAAAAAGGTGATGAGAAAAGTAGGGAAGGAGTGGAGGTAGAAAGGTAAATACAATTAAAAGGGAAGACTAGATAACCTTATTGTCGTCTCCTGTAACATAATTGCTGACATCTGTACAAGACAAATGCATTGAAATTCCAGGATGTTGACCAACCAGGCCCATCACAACTGGTACAGATGCAGAAAAAAATCAAAAACTGTGAGAACTGAAATAATGAAGAACTGCACAGGAACAAACCTCAGGCCATGCATTCAAGATATGTTGTAGTGCTATAAGAATGACCTGAAAAGGAGGAAGTGATGTCATGAGTAAACAGTGTGGTAAGAATGGCCTGAAAAGGAGGAAGTGATGTCACGAGGGAACAGTGCTGTAAGAATGGTCTGAAAAGGAGGAAGTGATGTCAAAAGTGAACAGTCCTATTACATTTTCTAAATTTAGAACATCAACGAAGAATTAGACAGATACATGGACAGTGCAAGAGCAGATCATGATACTAAGCACTGAAAATCTCCATTCCATCTTTTAAAATATACACCAAATTGCTAGTTTGATGCAACAAGTCCACTGCATATTCAGTATAAAGTTAAGGTTAATTTTTAATTAAAAAGGGTTGTAACATGCTATGTATATATTTATGTATTTATTTTATTTGCATTTCTTTACTGGGAACGTACGTGTGGGAATTGAACCCTTTTTCATTGGAGGCCTGGGGAGAAACACTCCAGGGTTACAATAATACATGAAATACAGTCATAAAAACAGAAACATAAAATAACATACGAAATGTAATCATAAAACTACATAAATCAGTGGCACTTATTGACATGAACTTGTACTTTGTTAACTTTGACTTTTAAATGTTCATCACCTAGCTACCAGAGTTTCCAGTAACTACCAATCATACACCTGTAGATTTATGGTAAACTCCTCAAACCAACTTCACAATAAGGTTATCCCCTCTGCTGTTTGGTCAGCTTTCCCTGCTGGATGTAACAATTTCCACAGAGTGCTTTGTCTTTCTATGTGCCTTTACTGCTTGCATATGTAATACCATCTAAGACAAATTCCTCTTTAAAGGTATCAGCTTCCTTTTCCTTTGTACATAGTAACACAACTGTTTATTCCTAGTCAGGTATTTTACTGACTAGTGGTTCTTCTGTCTTTTATAAGATTATTTCACTGTTGTTGCAACTCAGCATTATACCATTGTTATCAACTGTTTAATAAATTATGTTTTTGAAAAAAAATGTCCCAGCTACCATAAGCTGCATGTCACATGTTACATATTCTAGACAGTTAAGTCTGATTAAAGACATCATGGAAGCTAGAACCTCAGCCACAGAGTCTCTGTTATTTACTGACCATCCATAGAAACACCCATATTCCATTTATGCCAATAAGGGCGAAAATGCAGCACAACCATGTTTAATAAAGTGTAAAATGATAAAAACGTGCAACCAATCCAAGTCTTAGGAACAGCACAACACAGCTTGCAGACAATAAAAGTAACACATTAAATCTCAGTGCACAATTTAACCTTTGCTAAAAATATACAGATTGCCATAAAAGAGAGCAACAGGGCAGTGTCTGCACCCAAAAGACAACTTAAAAACAGTAGTAAAGCCTAAAACTAGTGCATGTCTATATACTATATCTACTTAATAAGTACTTAGCATACCTTTAATGCAGCCGTTCTGAGTAAGTCAAGGAATGAGTGAGAGTTAGATTTGAGATTCTTTTAACAGCCCTTACATCTAGCATAGGCCTGGGGTAAAGCATTTGCACTCTGCAGAGAAGACTCATGATTTTCAGCCTGACACATCATAATAACAGAATTTCAAACCACAAAACCCTTGAACAATTTTAACCATTTTCTTGTTCATTAACACCCTTTATTAAACAGTGTTTCCTACAGTTCTCTGAGCAAATGGAGACCAACTATCATAATTTTCTAGGCTTGAGGAATTTAGATCTTCCCAGCTCATACTTCCTTGGAGGAGAGTATGAAATGACCCTAACTGCAAGCAGTGCACACTTCCACATAACCTCTGAAACCTGCATATAGGGTTTGGTATCCAGGATCTACTCCACAGCTGCAGTTCCCCTAAACTCCAGAAGGGGGCATATTAGAGAGATAACCCAGGACTCATATACATTAACTAAAAGAGACAAGTTGGCTAAATTGACTCCTTCCCTAGTGGTGGTTACTTGAACCAAGGTTACAAGCATCACATCATTAGAGTAGAAGAATGAAGGGGGTCTGAAAAATAGTTTCTTCCTTGTGGTTGGTTCATAAGTAGTTACTAGGCATGCAGTCCAAGAGAATATTGAGGAAACTAGCCCAGTTTCCTGAATACCCCAAATAACTGAATGGTTAAGTAACTTGCTCAAGGTCACACACCAGGCAAATGTAGGCTGAGGGAACCAAACCTTGCTCCACAGGAAGCAGCTAATTAACAGCTCATCACCTTAATCTGCTGCACTAATTACCAGACAACAGTCATACTCAGTGATTTTCCTGTTTTCAAGTCCTTACCATGTGAGAGACTGCAGTGTCACAAACTGCAGGGATGCTGTGAACAAGGATTAGTCAGCTATGTTTTAACAGCACAGAGAAATAACAGCTACATTACTTAAATGTGTTGCGTAGCAGTGAAAAATAAGCAAAGCAGCTAAAGCACAGCTGTTAATATTTATTTATTTTAATGACAGTGAGTTTTTTACTTATAGTCTAGCTCTAACAAAGTTTGTGAAGAATACTTCTGACAGAAGTATTCTCTGTATATCTCATAATACAATTCAAGGGGACTGCTATTCATTGGTCATATCTGTAAAAAGCTGTATAAACATACACAAAAATATAAAGACTTTTTAATTTACAATTAAAAGAATAATGTTTATTAATGTCTACATTAACATACAAATAGGCAGTGCGCATGCCCACTAAAAAGTAATGCTTGTTTACTTTTAAATACTGTGAGAACTCCCATATATGGAATTTGCTCTGCCTGTCTTAGCTGTGGACCTGACTTAAGTTTATTGTATTAAACCGAATTGCCCCAGTATGAGACCAAGACTAAAGGACCCACATCCATTGTCAGTACTGAGGACTGTGCACAATTAGCAGGTCTGGCAGATGCAACATAAAACTAAAGCTATGAGCTATTAATGAGCTGCTTCAAGTGGTACAGGGATCGATTACCCGAGCCTCCTTTTCCTAATTGTGCAACAAGTCACTTAAGCAGATAGTACTCCATGAGTCTGAAAGAGTTCATGTGGATCAGTCTTTTACACCAGTTAACAAATAAATAATTATGCAGTTAATCTAGATGCTGTGCTTCTGTCTCAATAATGGTGTCTCTGTGACTCATATTCACATTTGCATTCAACAGAACATAATGTAACATCTGTGATCACCAGCAATGGTATGGTCTCACAATCCACACCACTGGCAACAATATATGAGGGACAGGGGCTATGGTCCTTCCATCTAGTACACTTCCCAAATAAATGGTTGTACACAACAACACAATAAACAAAATAAAGTATAAAAATCTATAAACATAGGGCAGTATTACATAAATAAAAGAAGTCTGACCTTAAGAGTATGTAGAAAATATGCATGGCTACCCTGGGCTATGGGCCCATATCAACCTTACCAATATACGATCCACACTGAATAACTACAGAGCAGAATAATATGCCCTGGCTTTGCAGACTCTTTCTGCCTCACTCAGAACTTGGTGCTTTGTGGTGCTACATTGTCCACAGTAACTGTAATTTAAATAAACTACTGCATTCATTACCACACTCTCTTTTGCTTTATGGAAGCAATGTAGTGCATCTTTTAGTGATGGCCAGGAACTTTTCTTCTTCTTATAGAGTTTGCTGATGTGATTGTTACACCATATGAGTTTAGATCCAAACTTGCCATTATGCTTATTTCAGACTGGTATGGATATCCAAATGCATTTATCCAAGAAAATTCCAGAGTAGCGCGCAACAGCCTAAGTTAAAAGACTTATTGAAGAGCTGTACCATTAGTGATCGTCAATAAGATCAATAAATAGTGAATGATTGATCTTGGAGTAATATGTGAATAGACAGAAGCTATCAGGTGCAACAAAACAGGCTTTCATAAAGACAATCTCAGCAAGATGACCAACTTTGACTAGGCAGCAGGTAATAAGTGGGCTGGTGTAATTGGGAGAAATGTTTGTCAGGACAAGATCGATAAGATTAATACCTCTGGTGGGGAGGGGGACAACCTTGGTTAAGTGCATTTGCATTTACAAACTTCAGAATCTCCCAGCATACTTGTTGTGGGTAATAAATGTTTGCCAGTTTATGTGCAGATAGTTGAAGTCAGCCATAAGAAAGATATTTGGTTTGACTGCTAACTTTGTCTAATCAGTGAAATTCTTCTGCATGCTAATAAGGGATCAAAGATGGGGATCTAGAACTGGCTGTAGTGAGCTAATTCATTTTATTGAGTATAACTACGACTTCAGCCAATTCCAAATTTGCATTAATTGAAATACAGTGAGAATCAAGTGTCAATGATGTGGATGCATGATAGGCATTGTACCCTTGAATGCAGAGGGTGCTACCACCGTTATAGAACCAGGATTCTGTAAATACACAAACAATGATGGCATTCAGCTGTGCTACTGTGCCAGTATTCAGACTGGAGTTTAGTATCTTGGGATATACACCAGGTGAACAGGTGTTGGTCAAAGGCCAGATTACTGTCTACATATGCTCCCAAATCCTTGACTGCTGGGTCAACTCTTAAGAATGTCTTATCAGTGGAATAATTAGCCTGGCTGGCAGTTTTCCCAAAAGGCACTGTAATGCATTTCTTGGCATTGAGGTTTACTCCGTGACTTTGGCACCAGTCATTTGTTTGTTTAAGACCCTCTTGTAAGATGTTTGCGTCATGGGAGGAATCTATGATAGCTCCCAATGTACAGTCATCTGTGAACCTGGTCGGTGAAAGGCCCTTGACATTAGCCCTTACGTTCATGAAGAAGATGCCAAACAGAAACAGTCAAAACACAGAGTCCTGTGGTACCCCACTGATGAAAAGTCTCTTAGTGGAGGTGGTCTCACCAATCCTGAATTCCTGGGTCCTGTATGTGAGCCAGCTGGCAATCCAGCATGTTATGTCAGGATTTATGCGCAGTTTAGTGAATCTGTCAACTATACCCAAGTGAGGTATTTGATCTAAGGCCTTAGCCATGTTGAGGTAGGTGGTATGCACTGCCTTCCCCTTATCAACTGCCTTGGCGACCTTCTCAAAGAAGTCCACAAAGCTTAGTAAGAATGATCTTCCCTTGAAAAAGCCAAACTGGGTTGACTCCATTGTTTGAAGGTTGGCTTTGTCTCTGTTGACGATTTCCATGACAATTTATTCCATGGCTTTACATATTACATGAGTTTGTAGTTTCCAGTGTTGGTTGACAGTCCACCCATTTGAAGTGGGATAACCATTGTAGCCCTCCACTCACATGGTACACATGCTGTTTTAAGGCTATAGTTGGAAAGTGACTCAAGTGGTCCTGATAGCTCATGTGTCTAGCCATTTAGGAGGCATCCTGGGTATTATTAGGGCCCACTGAGGCTGTGTTTTTGGCCTTAATGAGTGCTGCCAGGACCTGCTCCCAGTTAATACTTGGGAGGGTTATGCTAGTATGTATTTCTTGGGGGGGTAAAGTTTGAGCTAAATTTGTCAGCCAGCAAATTTGCTATGTTGCTCTGCTCAGTGAAGGTGGCACCACTGACCACCAGTTTGGCACACTGGTGTGTGTTGCCTTTGAGGTTTCGGACACAGCTATCGAAAGTCTTGTGGTTGTCTTTAGCCTGTGAGGCTATCTTGACCTCATAATTGGCTTCGTTGGGCTTAAATAGTCCTCTTAGTTTCCTGTTTAGCCTACTTAGAGAGTTCCTATTATTATGGGAGTTGCTCTTCCTGATTTTAGCCGTGACTTTTTCCCTTTTTGTTATTTATCC
Organism: Protopterus annectens; assembly: GCF_019279795.1. NCBI lineage: Eukaryota > Metazoa > Chordata > Ceratodontiformes > Protopteridae > Protopterus > Protopterus annectens. The sequence goes on along the minus strand of NC_056729.1, from coordinate 1,724,979,020 downwards.
TATTAAGGCTAGGATTCAACCAGTGTGGTTTGTTTTTAGAGTTGTTTTTTTTTGGGGGGGCTTCTAGTAGGTACAACAGCCTCTGTTCAGCCATTTACATGGTTGTACAAGTTCTCAGTGAAAAATTCCGCATAGATTGTGAACTTGGGGTTGACAGGGGCATTGAATCTTGATAAACTATCACTTAGTAGGGTGTAGTTTGCTTTGGAGTAGTTACTGTTACAGGGTTTGCTGGGGTCATCAAAGTGATCTTTATTTCAAAGGAGGCAGCTTTGTAGTCCAACCTCACAAGTGAGGATGTGATGCTGGGAGGGGGGTATAGAGGTCCCCCATATTGGTGATTACTAGATCCACTATACTTGAACTTCGGATGGGTGTGCCCACTATATGGTCAAAGGTATTTGTGTTAATAACATCCAGGAATTGTTGTGCCTGTGAGTATGAGGCAATGTATGTTTCCCAGTCTACAGAAGTGTAGTTAAATTCTCCCATTAATAAGGTGTACGGTTTAATGGTGAGTGTCTCTAGTAGGTCTAGGTACAAGCTACGGGATTCTACGGACATAGAGGGTGACCTACAGCTAAGAGCTAAGGTTGTTATAACTCCCCTGTATTCATCCCTCATTAGACCTCTAATAGAGTACAATGCTCTCTTCTGTATGCACCTCAGCAGACACCTGTGCAGCTGGACAGACCTCAGAGGTTTCTCACCAAGAAAATTCAGGGTTCTTCAACTATGGCCTACATGGACAGACATAAGGCCCTGTCACTCTACTCTGTATCTTAATGGCTGCTGAGGTAACTTTTGCCTGGCCTACAGAGCAGTCTTGCTCCTTACCCTAGTGGAAATGCTGCATATCTGCAAATCAAATATGACAAGATTCACTCGCTCTAGGGATCTTAATCTAGCCTGTGACATTAACAGGACATGCTGGAGATACAGAAAGGTCTCCTAGAGATTGCCACTTCTCTGGTAGGCACTCCCAATTCACGTAAAACAGAGCTCCTCAATGACCCTCTTTAAGCATAACGTAGGCAACTGGTTGAGAGACCATGAATTTTCCCCAGGGGTGTCACCTATGCAGTTGGTGCTGATCATAGACTCAAATATAGATCATAAAACTTGGCCAATAAGGGTGGAAGGTTAGCATAACAGTTAAGGTGTTTGCCTTACATACACAAGGTGCAGGGTTTGATTCTCACATGGGATAATTGGCTAGGCTTAAAATAGACCACAAGGGCAGTTAGCTTAGTACTAATCTATGAACCTATGAACATGGGTATAACATGGTTAGGCTTATAAAGGCTCTAGGACCAATAGCCTAGTAACCTCCTATGAACCTAGGATATGGTGTGGGACTTGTCTATGGTGATTTGCACATGGATACATTCCAGGGCATGATCCTGTTTAACCAACCTAGAGTTATGTTTGCTGCTAACATAGATTGAGACCCTCACCTTTTGTCCTTGTGTGTACAGCTGATGGTCTAAAATGTGTGGAAAGCACTGAAGCCTTGCACTGCCGGAGCACTTTTTGCAGATTTGTACCATGTCTCAGTAACAGCACAAATATCTATATTCTCCAGAGTGAGGAGAGCTTGTAGGGTATGAAGTTTCTCGTTTAGACTCCTAGCATTTAACAGTAACACCTTTAGGTTTCTTTGGGTTTCATTTGCTGTGTCAGAAGATTTGTCAATTTGTAATTACATAAAAAAAGGATCTGTGGAATGGATAAAGTTTTAGCCAAAATGTGGAAGCCTAGAGAAGACAGATGAAGACCATCCTTTGAAACCAATGTGGTCTGTTAACCATGTCCTCAATGCTGACAAATACTGAATTCCCCCTTACTGCCCCTACAGGGCATTGTCAGACTCCACTGTGCTGGACCTCCTGCATATTCACAAAATAAACAGAACCAAAATTACCCACTCTAAAGACTTAAACCTTGCCTGTGATATAAATAGGACCTGCTGGAGAAATAGCTATGTAGCCCAGACAGTACCCTGTCTATGGAACAGGCTCCCCATCCATGTGAAGCAGACTTCCTCTCTAACCCAGTTCAAGTGCAACTTGGACAATTGGATGGGAAACCAGAAGTTCATCCCTGGTTTGGTATCTATGTCTCTAATGCAAACAGGTAACCTGTAAATGGTTCATCTCCCAGGCCCATGCTTACACTTATCAAGGGTATCAGAACTTGTCAGAGATTTAGGATGCATGGCTAGGCTTAAAAAGGCCCTTGTGGTTGTTAGCCTAGTAAACACCTATAAATCTAGGAACCTTGAAAGATACCAGAAACAAAGCCAATTACTGAAGTCAATCTTTTGTTAGTATTGTGACATCATTCTTGGTGAAGGTAATATGCTGCTCAGTGCTAGGCTCATACCAGCCTGAGAGCATGAGACACATAGTCAGAGAGAATTATAATGTCTCTCTTTATATAATTTGGGAAGTATATCTCAGGTCATTTACACCTACATGGACTATGATGGAATCATACTGGTACTTGTGGTGTACTGACTTGAGCACATATGTAACTTGTCGGATCCTGGTCACAAGGTAATTTACACCTACATGGACTATGATGGAATCATACTGGTACTGGTACCTGTGGTTGTACTAACTTGACCACATATGTAACTAGGCGGATCCTGGTCACAAGGTCATTTACACCTACATGGACTATGATGGAATCATACTGGTACCTGTGGTGTACTGACTTGAGCACATATGTAATTTGGCAGATCCTGATCACAAGGTCATTTCCTACATGGACTATGATGGAATCATACTGGTACCTGTGGTGTACTGACTTGACCACATATGTAACTTGGCGGATCCTGCTCACAAGGTCATTTACACCTACATGGACTATGATGGAACCATACTGGTACCTGTGGTGTACTGACTTGAGCACATATGTAACTTGGTGGATCCTGGTCACACGGTCACTTACACCTACATGGACTATGATAGAATCATACTGGTACCTGTGGTGTACTGACTTGAGCACATATGTAACTTGGCGGATCCTGGTCACAAGGTCATTTACACCTACATGGACTATGATGGAATCATACTGGTACCTGTGGTGTACTGACTTGAGCACATATGCAACTTGGTGGATCCTGGTCACAAGGTCACTTACACCTACATGGACTATGACATAATCATACTGGTACCTGTGGTGTACTGACTTGACCACATATGTAACTTGGCGGGCCCTGGTCACAAGGTCATTTACACCTACATGGACTATGATGGAATCATACTGGTACCTGTGGTGTAATGACTTGACCACATATGTAACTTGGCGGGCCCTGGTCACAAGGTCATTTACACCTACATGGACTATGATGGAATCATACTGGCACCTGTGGTGTACTGACTTGAGCACGTATGTAACTTGGCGGATCCTGGTTACAAGGTCATTTACACCTACATGGACTATGATGGAATCACACTGGTACCTGTGGTGAACTGACTTGACCACATATGTAACTTGGCGGATCCTGCTCACAAGGTCATTTACACCTACACATACTATGATGGAATCATACTGGTACCTGTGGTGTAATGACTTGACCACATATGTAACTTGGCGGATCCTGCTCACAAGGTCATTTACACCTACAAGGACTATGATGCAATTATACTGGTACCTGTGGTGAACTGACTTGACCACATATGTAACTTGGTGGATCCTGGTCACAAATAAGCAACTGACCATTACCTTCTCCTTGTTCAGCCTGGTGAGTGGGGCATCTATGTGTCACACAATGCAGTCCCCTACTGCAAGAGTCCTCAGTAATGTGTTGGCTTGCCTTTTGGGCTTTGCTCTTGGGACTCCACTGGCTGTAGTAATATGTATGGTGTTGCTTTTGGTGAGTGCTTTTGAAGTTGCCGAGGATAGGTGTTACAGCTAACAGGCTCAGGAGATCTTTGAAGTTTGCAAAGATTGCTTGTTGTGCCTCAGCACAGGTTGTTCTACATGTGTTTTCTTGACAACCTTCTTTGTATGTGAGATTTTTCTCCCCAGTGAATTTGTGTATGTGCATCTCTCACTTACTTTGTTTGTTTATTTAAAGATTAAATGGTTGCCTGTGAACATGAGATAATTGCTACATTGTCTCAAGATGCCCATATCTACCAAGCTGGCCATGGAGACATTTGGAAATTGTATATCCATTTTGTCCAAACATATATTTGGGTGGGCTACTGTAGGTCGTGGACTGAGTTACACAGAGGTCTCCTTGGGTGGTTTCTGTGATTTGGCACCAGACTAGGTTAGATTGTACTAACATTTGATAGTTGGGCTGTTTAATGTGCAAATTAGCTGCTCTAAGCTTCTCTCTGCAGAACGGCTTTGTTTAAGCCACACTAAGTTACAGATTTCAGTTCTAATAGAAGTTTTATAGATTAAATTAAATTTCTGGGTGTTTGTGTCTGTACAGGGCACTTCTAACCTCTTGATGCAATAACAGCAAGAAAGACTGCTTGTGAGTGAAATGCTACAACAAAACCTAAACAACCCTGACAAGACAATTTCAAGTATTAGGTATCTTTAGAATGATTCAAAGGCAAAATCAACAAAAATGGAAAAATAAAGCAGTAGCACTCTAAACAGTTAACTGAAGTGCAAAGCAATAAAATAAATCTCTTATCTATCAAGGATGGAAAAGGATCAATTCAAGACCCCCCTCAGAGTGTGGCAAGAATGCCAAGCTGATAGGAACTCTACGAAAGTGAGCAGGAGACAGTTTATAGTAAGGAAAATTTACTCAAGAGCAATACTGGTTTGCAAGGTGGGCATTATTACAGATATATGGAAAACAATGGTGGGAAGGTACTTATATAGGTTACACAACAGACAATAGCAATGAAAGAGGAGGGGAGGGACTTTGGAAGTCAGATTACCATATGGGGCTGAAGACAGAGGCAAAGCCTTTTAAAACCACAATAACATAGGGTGGGAAGGTTGAAGAAAAATTAAAACTGCCCACTAGTCCTTTGGTTAAACATTTAGAAAATTTTAGCTTAATGACTCAGTGGTGGGGGGGGGGGGGGCAGACTCAAAAAACAGGAGAAAACAGTTGCAAGATAAACAGAAAGGCACTGTAATGCATCTTTAAACAGGTATATATACAGCTATAAAAAGTTCTGAAGCACAAATCCTGGAGCAAAATTCACAATACTTCCACTACTGCAAACCCAGCAAAGATTAAGGCAACACATTAATAGAATACAACTTGAAACCATTATATACAGCTATAAAAAGTACTGAAGCATAAACCCTGTAGCATAACTCACAACACTGCCACTACTCCAACCCCACCACAGATTGAGGCACCAGACCACAGAGAAACTTACCAATAATGGTGTAATAAATGACTAAATGAGGCTCAAATCTGGCAGTAGATCACAGTCCTGCCAAGGCCATGAAAGAAGCTTCATGATTGTCCAGACCGAGTTCAAAATACAAAAAAGCTACCTTTTACATGTAATTTTAATTATGGAAACAGAAGTGCAGTCTAATGTAGAAACAATGTTATAATCTTGCAGTATTTAAGAATCTTCACACAACTGCAAAGGTTCATGACTAAGGACCCAGAGCAAACAAAAAAATCAAACAGATAAATGGACAAAAAGCAGAGAAGTACAAAAAACCACACAGGTCACTTTAAGTGCAATTTAAAATACTTAAGTAGAATTTAATAAAAAGCTTTTTTTCTCGCTTTTGATGAAAAGCTAGTTTGTTACACCTCTCAGTTTTGAATAAAAGACTTTGAGTAAATGTAGCTCTGTGCTAATTGTAGTAGACTTGCTAGAAAGGGATTGTGTCAAATAAAAGCAATACTGGTGCCCATTGGTTAGAATTTCAGAAACATATAGTTTAATGCCAAAGTGAGGGATGGGGTAGACTCAAAGAAAAGGAGAAAATGGTAGAAATATAAATGGAAAGGCACCGTAATACAACTTTAATCAAGCATATAGAGCTACAAAATGTACTGAAGCAAATAATCCTGGAGCAGAATTCACAATACTGCCACTACTGCAATCCCACCACAGATTATGACACCACATTACTGGGGTACAACTTTAATCACGTATACCAGTCCTACATCATGGGGTACTATTTTTACAGGACTTGTCTGCAAGCAGGGACTTACAACACTAAGAATCACAAAATACTTTGTTAAGTATTTATACTGTGTGCCAGAAGTACACAATATGATACTATCTTTATAGGGTATGTTTGTATACAGGGATTTACTCCATAGTGTAGAAATGACTATGAATCATAAATGTGTTTAGTACGTGTTTATACTCCTACCAGCTCTAACAGATGGAATATTCTGTTTACAGTATGTACACACACAAGTACCCTATTGTGCAGCAGTGACTATAACAGATGGACCACTCTGTTTACAGTATGTACACACACAGGTACCCTATTGTGCAGCAGTGACTACAACAGATGGACCACTCTGTTTACAGTATGTACACACACAGGTACCCTATTGTGCAGCAGTGACTACAACAGATGGACCACTCTGTTTACAGTATGTACACACACAGGTACCCTATTGTGCAGCAGTGACTACAACAGATGGACCACTCTGTTTACAATATATACGCACACAGGTACCCTATTGTGCAGCAGTGACTACAACAGATGGACCACTCTGTTTACAGTATGTACACACACAGGTACCCTATTGTGCAGCAGTGACTAAAACAGATGGACCACTCTGTTTACAGTATATACGCACACAGGTACCATATTGTGCAGCAGTGACTACAACAGATGGACCCCTCTGTTTACAGTATGTACACACACAGGTACACTATTGTACAGCAGTGACTACAACAGATGAACCACTCTGTTTACAGTATATATGCACACAGGTACCCTATTTTTCAGCAGTGACTATAACAGATGGGCCACTCTGTTTACAATATGTATGCACACAGGTACCCTATTGAGTAGCAGTGACTATAACTCACAAATGACTTTGGTACATGTTCACACTATGCACCAGCCCTGCATCATGGGGGGGGGGGGTGGTATGTTTATCAGTTTTTCCCAGAGTCAGTTTTTCTCAGAAGGTCATTCCCGTTACTGCAGATCCAATACAATGGGCTGAGTAACTCTCACTGCTTTTGTAAAAATGCTCCGAATTGTGCAATGACAGATCCACTATTCAGAGGAGCATGTTTGCATGAAATATGTGTATTTCCAGCCTGAAGTACTTGGTTCTGCAAGTGCAGCTAATTTACATAGCCCGCTTACTATCTATAGAACAACATCACAGTTCATCAGCTTTAAACAATTTGCCTGCTCCACCAGTGTGCCCAATATCTCCTACACCCTAACAAAGTATCAGTAACTGATGAGGAGTACAACCATGGCTAAATGGGCCTAAATGATATGCTGTAGGTAACCACAGTAACAGGTGCAGAGTTCAAGTCTCAGAAATAATTAGTTCTATTTCTGGTGATGTTTCCCTTTAAAGACAATTTAACCACTTTATTATCTATAAAAGACTGTAATGAAGTGAATAAAGCACTTAAACAGATATTCTTTACATTTTTCTGGTAGTGATGATAAGTATTAGAAATCCATTGATAATCTCTTAGCAATAATACTTAGGATGTTGCTAAGTAACACAAGGGCGAACATCAAGATTATCGTGCTCAGTTATCAAGAGACATCTGGCTCTCTTATATTTTAGTCTGCAAGATATTAAAATAAGTAAATTTGAAAAGTACAGGCTTCCCGTGTTTAAATTTACACCGTTGTCTCCCATGGCATGTTGTTCTGCTTTGTATCTGTGTGCACATAACTGCTGACCCTGCTGTCTTCACTTAAAATCGAGGGTGAGTTTGAAGTGAAACAGTGTAAGATGACAGCAAACTGACAATACAGTTCCGTGCAGTGCAACATAAATGCCTTTATTATATCATTAGGGAAGCATTACTATGGAACTGTGACAAGTACTGCTGTGTAGTAATAATGATGTTTCATGGACTATGAGCAAGTGAAATGTTGGAGGTTGACATAACAGTTAAGGGTTGCCTCACAGACACAAGGTACAGGATTTCATTCTCATCCTTGGTCACTGCACAGTTATAGGCTAGACATGTAACAGTCTGCAGACTGATTGCCTAGTATTTAGCTATGAATATGCCTTCAACACCATTGTCAGTAATGTTCTGTTTTATACACACATATATATATATATATATATATATATATATATATATATATATATATATATATAAGCTCTGGCTGTCAATACATTATCCTTCATGCAAAAGTGAATCAATAGAGTGTGTGTGTGTGTGTGTGTGTGTGTGTGTGTGTGTGTGTGTGTGTGTGTGTGTGTGTGTGTGTCGCTTTCTTTCTAGTACAATAGTGGCTACAACATTTACTGGCTTCTTTGCACTTTTTCACTGCTCTTTCTGCATCATTCTGTTTGCCATGCATCCTTTAGCAGTGATGCCACTGTGTACCTCCACTGCAAATTAGCATCAGGTTTTGGCAAACAATTCTAGCCGATGCTGTAGTCTAGCTTTACTCTGTATATCGATAGGTTTTATGCTTCAAACATGTTTAATTTTGCATACCATATGTGTAACTGTGACTTTCACCATGCCTATTTCTATTTCCTGCATTTTCCCCTTCATAATTACCTTATGTATCCCTTCACTAGAATATTCCATTATTTATCTTCCTAGTAGCAGATTGTTTGTTCTTCTCAAGCTCTCTTACGCACTTTAAAGTTATCAGATGCATGGACTGCTAGCTTCTGCTTTATAGCCAGATGCTTTTTTAAAGTTCATGTTACTTGCAACCTACTACCCAAAACAACCAAAATCAAAAGACACAACATTTATTGAGTACTTTCATTCCAATTACAGGAGCTTCTTCAGAATAAAACATCCCTTAAACCTACTTAAATAACAAAATATGTCAAGGAGGTATGGCGCCAAATACTTTTCCCCCTGTTGACTTTACATTTCAAAACAGGTGCAAATGAAATCCATCCATCCACAAATCCTTAAACCAGGAAAAACATCAGGCATCAAACGTATTTGCCATGTGATAGTTCCCAGTTGCCTCCTTACAATTTTAGACACTTCTAAAATAAAAAAACAAGAATTTCTTAAAATCCTTAAATAAAAGAGAAGGCTTGTATAAAATATTGTCATCACATTTTTAATGCAAAATGCAATGTTCAGAAATGTTTCTACCAATTTGCCTTTCTGTCTTTCCAATGTAAAATCAAGGCATATTGAACAGATGGCTGCATTAACCACACCGATGGTGTTACAGTTATATCTTCCACCACAAGGGAAAACCTTCAGGCATTTGTGAATAACTACATTTGGGCCTTCAAGAATATAGTCATAATGACTGCAAGAACCAAATTTATTCACATAGACATTCAAGCACTTTTTGGACCCTTTGCATTCAAAAAGCTTCCCATATAGTTCAAAGATTTACCGATACACATGGGTGTAGTTGTAAGTTTACCGGGGTCGTTATTAACACTTAAAACCAAACTTTAGTTCTTTTCAGTAACAGAATGTACCCCCCCCCCCTTCAGAATCAACAGAATTATGTAAAACCATAGAGAGTGAAGTACAAAAGAATTGCTAGTTTTAAGGACACTAACAATAGGCTTCTTTAATATTAGGGAATAGTGGTCATTCCTTCACTTCAAAAGCAGACCGACTATTTTATCAGTTAATTAAACAGGGTAATTCTTAGTTTAAAATATAGATCTTAAAACCTGATACTATACAACAACTCCCCATTAATATTCCAAAACGTGCACGCTGATTGGTCAGCGTGCACGTTGTAAATCAGACTTATACCAATGGGAAAAAAAAGGTCTGGTCGCCCGGACTTTTTCCATTAGTATAAGACTTTTTTTACAGCAAAGGAGAATGCAAGATCTCCGTTACTGTTTAGACACTGTCTTGCTATATTAAAGGAGTTTAACATAGCGAGACAGCTTTAAAAAAAGTAACGGAGATCTTCCTTTCTCCGTTGCTTTTTTTAAAGCTGTCTCACTATATTAAATGGGTTTAACATAGCGAGACAGCTTTAAAAAAAACAATGGAGATTCTCCGTTGCTTTTTTTAAAGCTGTCTCGCTATGTTAAACTCCTTTAACATAGCGAGACACTTTGTAAAAAGCAACAGAGATCTTGGTTTCTCCGTTGCTTTTGCCCACAGCTCTGATGTACTGCGTAGGCATATGCATGCGCAGTACATCAGAACTGCCGCAAACTACCAGACAGCTGCGGAACGGCAGCAAGGAGGCATTATACAATGCCATTATTTAAGAAAAGTATTTTTTTTTCTTAAATAATGTCATTGTATAATAGCAATAACCCACTTCTGGGTGTAGGTAATGCTGGATCTACCCACGGTTGTCTTTGTTTGGCCACTCGGGCTTTGCCCCCGTGACCAAACCACACTAGCCGTGGGTAAATCCAGCATTACCCACACCCAGGCGTGGGTTATTGCTATATTACTACATATTTTTTTATTATCATGGGATTTGAGATAAATGAATAAACTGTATCTTGACTATTCTTTTTTCTGTGAAAATGTATGCACACTGTCAAAATGCAAATAACTGCTAGAAAAGTTTATTTCCTAAAACTACTAGAATCATAACAATTCTGCAGATTTTTACAAAGGTACACAACATGGAAGGAAATCAGAGTTTTGCCCTCATTCAAACTAAATTTAAAACAGTTGTAGTGGACCACAAACAATCAGAAAATGTCATAAGACGATCATAGCTACCCCTCCGCACAAGGAAAATGTCATCCAAAAAAACATTAGTAAAGCTTATGGAAAGGTTGATATGTACTGTTCAATTTACAGGGAGTCTTCCAATGACTTATTACCAGATTGGTGAACATGGGGGCAGAGGCGGCCCCTATGGCCACTCCAAAAGAATGTTGAAGAAACTAATTTTCAAAGATGAAAAAATTATTTTTCAGTAGTGAGTCCAGAGAAAAACAAACTGTACTGATGTCCCTGGAAATCATGACAGTGCAGGAAAAACTATTTCCCTAAATCAATCCATGCCAACAGCCTGTGGGATGACAGTAAAATGGTCCTTGATATCACACATTACTAAAATCTGATACAGGTCAATTCTAAATCTCTGATCTTATCCAAAAAACAACAAAACATCTACATGATGAAAAACATATACTGCTGTAGAGAAGCATTGCCTCTATCAAGTCGATCTTGAAGAATCAAAAACAATCTGCTGGTAAGACTAATGTATGTCACTAAGGCTGACTACTTGATAAAAATTGTCATCCATAATCAGGTTTAAAATTTTCCCCAAATAATCCAGGGTGCTGATAAGAACCACTTCCTTTATTAGGTTTCATAACCCTAAAGTACTGGTTATTTACTTATTTATTTATTTATATTTGTTTATCGGGGTAGTGCACTGCTCAATACCGAACAATTTCAGGCTCAGCCTGTGTGAAATACAAAACATTTCACAAACAAAAATACAGAAATGTAAGCAATAACAGACTAATTCAGACTAATTGCATACAAAAAAGAAAACTGCGTATATACATTTCAGTGATCCAGCACAGTGCAATATAGAATCAAGCAGATTGAAATGTATAATATATAAAGTGAGCTTTTTGAGTTGCATTCTGAGTTTGGAATCAGTGTTGATTTCCTTAATCCTGATGGGCACAGCTTTCCAAAGAATAAGGGCCTGAGAGGAGAAAGATGTGCAGCGTCATGTTGTTTAGTTCCAGGAGTAATGAGAGTTGGCGTGGCTTGTGAGTGTGTCTCAGGTTGTATGAGGAGGTCTTTATGTGAGGTCTAGCTGCAAGGGAACTAAATGTGGAGTACTCTGTAGAGTTGGCATCCTAAAAGTAGGTTAGATCTTTGTTTTATGCGTAGCCATTTGGCTTTTTCTGGGATGATACAATGATGCTCACAGACAGGTGAGTTTGTAACAAACAGGCCGACGCTGTTAGTGATAGTCTGGAGTGTCACACTGTCTTTCTTGGGGCAGAAACAAAAATCGGGAGTCCATATTCCAATTGAGAAAGCAGAACTCCTTTTCCAGTGTCTACTCTGGCTGGTCAGGATAGAAAGGGTAAATATTTTTTGGCCCACAAAAGGAGGGAGCTCATTTTGGTTCTCACTTTGTCTATCTGGAACTGGAAGTTCTTGACAGGTCAAGCAATAGTCCTAGGTATTTGAACGTGGAAGTTGTATTTGTGGAATGGCTGTGAAGTTCAAAGACAGTAAAAGAATTAGGTGCTTGATGAATTTTCTGTGAGGTTCCAAAAAGCACAGCTTTGGTCTTGGTTGGGTTGAAAAGCAGTTTATGGTTTATAAGCCAGTGGTAGAGCTCAAGTAAGTCTGACTGGAGTTCGCAACGAATGTTGGTGTGAGAGTGACCTGATCAGTAAATGACCATGCCATCAACATAGAACATAAGTGAGAGATGGGGGAGATCACAAGGAAGTTTGTTAATGAATATAGAGAAGAGGAGGGGAGTAAGAAGGAAGTTTGTTAATGAATATAGAGAAGAGGAGGGGAGTAAGAATGGATTCTTGTGGTACACTTTTGATAATAGGTGCAGATTCTGATTGGGAGGATCCAATTTTAACTCAGAAGTGTCTGTCAGTGAGGAAGTCTTTAAACCAGGCAGCGGTGTCTGGACTGATATCAATTTCTATGAAATTTGTTTTGGAGAAGATAGTGATCAATGAGGTCACATGCCTTTGTCAGGTCTACAAATAGGGCATCTATAAGGAGGCCACCAGTTTAGCATGAAGTCATCAGTTACAGACAAAAGTACTTTCATAGTACTTCCTCCAGTCCAGAATCCATGTTGCTTGTAGGAGAGCAGATGGTACTGCTGGATGTAGAGGGAGAGCTGGGTATAGACTATCTTCTCCAGATGTTTGTTCAGAATAAGGAGGCTGGATATTAGATGGAAGTGAAAGGTGTCTTTTGGGTTGGTTTGCATTATAAGGTGTTTGGTTAGAGCAGTTTTCCAAATCTGTGGCACAATATTTGGTGTGAGACATAGATTATATATGTGTGTGAGAAGAATATACAAATGTCCTCTGCAGTGATACATGAACCAGGGGATTATGCTGTCAGATCCAAGAAGGGTGTCAGTGGAAATATTTTCAAGTAGAATAAAGGCTTCTTTGGAAAATGTGCATTTGAAGTAGAAGAGGGGAGTGAATGGTGATGAGATGGTCAATGCATGATATGTGTGAAGTATACAGTTTATTGATGGGAAATTACTTAATTCTTTATGAAAATCCTCTGGAGAAGGTTTTGCTGTACCACACTGAATGGTGTTTGTAGGCAGGGTGTGACAATCCGAAATGCTGCCAGCCCAGCAAGCTGGAATTTTGTAAATAATTATATGTCACTTGAAAATATTAATATGATTTATATAGAAATGTGACACTGCCAGCCCAGCTATCTGGAATTTTGCAAATAATCATGTCATTTGTGAATATTAATATGATCCATAGGCTTGTCTTACAAATGTAAGAGAACTGTATGTTATGTGGATATTAAACTACTGGTGCAGAAGTGTGTGTTGAACTATATATTATATACACTGAGATTCAAGAATGTAACCAAAATGTACCCTAATGAAAAAGAACAGAAATTAATACAAACCACATTAAAAGCACAAGTTGGAACATACAGAGTTAACTTGCAAAACTCTAAGAAAATACATTGAAAAGTAAAGAGTTTTATGATGTGCTATAAAGTTAGTTAATACAGCAAGAAGATAGGATGTATACAGCTAGATGTTTTCCTATTGTCTGAAAAAGAAATAATTACTTGGTTTCAAATGTAAAAGTTTTAATTGTTTTGTTTTACAACTACCAGTTGTAGGCAAACTTCTGAGAGATAAGTATTTTCACAGACAAATGTTAAATTATGTTGGTATCTGTTTAGCCTGGGAACTGGAGGTAGGAGAAAAATAGTGCTGTTATCCAGCTGACCTAGCAGTAATGTGTACTATTAATTTAAGAACTATCGCTCAGAGAAAGTCTGGGCATTTTGTATTTGTCTTTGGATCTCACAACATCCTTTCATCAGCACTTGTCTTGCTAATAGTAAGTAACTAGATTACAGTGATTTCTCTTAGAGATAGACAGGAATATAGTAAGATTAGTTTAGATGTTTTCTGCATTTATTTGAGACTGCCCTGCAATGTTGTTTTAAAATATTTCCTGTGATTCTGAACTCTGAGGTTACTGTACTGTTTGAGTATTGTCTTGTTCTTTTATTATTTACTATTATATTTAAACCTTTTAATTGTGACTGGTTTGTTTAGAGATATTTAAGCTCTTGGAGTACTTGCATATGTATTTGGTGACATTGTATAGGCCACTCCGATACCCTTGTTGTTGGTCTCACTTACCATTTGGCTAATACTACATTACACAGTAAGATTGGTCATCCTTTGAGAAGGACCTTAAAGTAGCTGATAAGGGGTTCTGGTTGCAGTGCTAACTACCTTATGGTGTGGGCAGAAAGGGACATAGCAAACCTGTGCCAGCCTTTCCCAGGTGTATGTTTGTGTATAAATCAAATGTCAAAGTGTGTGTGTGTGTGTGTGTGTGTGTGTGTGTGTGTGTGTGTGTGTGTGTGTGTGTGTGTGCGTGCGTGTATGTATGTATGTGTGCGTCAGCTACTTTGGCAGGGACATGAAGCACTAGTTGGACAGAGTGCTGGGAGGAATTGGCTTGGAACCCTGGCTAAGGACTCAACTCTACAGCTGTGCCAGTGGGGAGTCTTATTGGGGATCTGGAGAGAGAGGGGGAAACCAGCCCCAAACTGACTGTGATCTCTGTGTGTTCTTAAGGGAAATTGTACTTTACTGTGTGTGCACTTGTTATCCTCCCAATGTGCACTTCCTTCATTGGTGCTAGTGGTGAGGATTGAGGCTCTTTGATTAATGGGCTAGTGCAGGGGCGTTACACAGGGTATCATGTGTAACATGAGGAGATACATTGAATGCTGTTTGTAGACAGGGTATCATGAGGAGACACATGGAATGGTGTTTGTAGACAGGGTATCATGAGGTGACATTGAACGGTGTTTGTAGACAGGGTATCATGGGTATCATGAGGAGACACACTGAATGCTCTTTGTAGACAGGGTATCATGAGGAGACACACTGAATGGTGTTTGTAGAAAGGGTATCATAAGGAGACACATTGAATGGTGTTTGTAGAGAGGGTATCATGAGAAGACACATTGAATGGTGTTTGTAGACAGGGTATCTATCATGGGTACCATAAGTTGACACATTGAATGGTGTTTGTAGACAGGGTATCATGAGGAGACACACTGAATGATGTTTGTGCTCAGGGTATCATGAGGAGGTTTTCTTCCGGTAAATGGATTAACCTCTTTCCAAAAATATTTGGGGGATCTAAGAGAGTAATTTTTTCTTTGTTTGGAGATTTCTTTTGCATCTCGGATGGACTTCTTCGCCTGGTTGTGCAAGACTATAAATGAGGTGCAGCTGTCTGTTTTCATTTTTACCATGCTTCATCCATTAGAGTTAAAAGATTTGTGGGTTCAGTGGACAGCCATTCACTTTTGGTGGCTTTATAAAGTCTGTAGATAAGTGAGTAGAATTTGTCTTGAAGCTGGGAGTGGAAAGTTGGTTAGACTTACAACTGCTGAAATACAGTCATGTGAAGAGATAATATGTCTAGTTGTTGGCTGTGAGAAAGCTTATGAGTGTGTCTATATTTCTGCTGTTCTGGTTTCTCAAGGTTTTATATATTAGTGGTAGATTTATGGGAAATTGACAGTTGTAAAGATGATTGGGTAGTGGTTGCTTATTGATTGCAGAATATTATGTTGGAGTTGAAGGTTGGTGTATTTCTAATAATCAAGTCAGGTGTGGAGTGTTTGGAGGACCTGAGGTTAGGTCTTTATGGGTCTTTTATGAGTTTAAGGAGCCTTAGGTCTGCTAGGAAACTACCCATGTCAGACAAAAGAAAGCCAAGAAAAATGAGATTGAAGTCACCGAGAATTATTATATTATTGTTGTTTGGGACAGTTATTAAGGATGTCAGGGATAAGTGATTTGAATTTATTTGGGGAAGTAGGGGGTGGTAGATAAGCTGTAGTGATCAATAGTGGTGTATTTGTGAGTTGGAAATTTTAGGAGAATACATGTAGGACCAGAGTCTGAGGAGGAGTTTCCTTGAGCAATGACTTTTGGGTTTAGGTTATTTCTGTACATAATTAGTGACTGTCCACCTGATCGTCTGACTGGTTTAGCATTACTGACATACTTGTAGGAGGTTAGAAAGTGCTGGAAGTTGTCCCAAGATTCTGTGACTGCTAGAATGTCTAGGTTGTGCTGGGACATAAAAGCACTTATGGTCTAGTTTGTTCCTGATGCTATATACATTGAGGAGGGTACAGGTCAGTGTAGGAAGGGAGTAGTACTGATGGTGAAAGAAAGGACTGGCTGCTAATGCTTGGTAAGATTATGAAACCTATGAGGTGGTGGTGGGGGTCACTGAAATATTGTTAATAAGTCTTTCAAACATAGCTAGATGACAATTTAATCAACCATTAATGTAATTTTTGGTCATCCAGAAACCACAAGTCCCTATCATCTTTGGAAAACCCAAGGCCCACAAGAATCAGTTGGACCCTTCTCTGTGACTTGCAATCTCTGCAGGTAGCTCCACATCTGAGCCTTTTGTTATGTATGTGGATTAAAAACTAAAATCCTTTGTGGTTTTCCAGGCATCCTTAAGGACTTTTTCACAATACTTGCCCACCCACATCTTCAACTTCTCTCTGTAAAGTAACCAAAACCCAAAGTAAATGTAAGAAAGTACAGTTTTGTACCTACCATAAATGTAGATGTTCGAAGATCCACATTGCTGCAGTCCTTACATATGGGTAGTCCCGCTGTCCTCGGTCGGCCAGAATACCAAAGTATTAGGCTGACGTCGGTCATGGGCGCTCAGATCTGACATCAGAGCGTCAGGGTATAAAAGCGCATGACCGACGTCATATCCTCAGTCTTTTCTTGCCCCAGATGTCAGAAGGCCCTAAAAAGAAAGGCCACAGCCCAAAAACAGGATACCTCCCAAAAACATGCCCAACAACAACCATCACCCAAACCATATAAACATGCCAAACTACAGAGGGGAAGGAGGGGGGTAAATTGGACTGCAGCAATGTGGATCTTCGAACATCTACATTTATGGTAGGTACAAAACTGTACTATGTTCTTCATCTCACATTGCTGCAGTCCTTACATATGGGTAGAATCCCAAAGCAGAGGTAAAGGGAGGATGGCAAAATCATAAAGCATTAGGGGCTGCTAAAATGCCCTGTAATATTGCAGTGGCAAACCCAGCCCTAGACTTAGAATAAAGAGGAAGGTGGTAATGTTTAGAAAAAGTATGTACTGAGCTCCAAGTGGCTGCTTCCAAAATATCTTTTGTAGCTACCCCCCTTAGAAAGGCAGTAGAAGTGGCAGTAGCTCTAGTGGAATGAGGTCTGATTCCAGCCGGAATCTCCTTACCATGATGGGAATAACAGAAAGAAATACAAAAACCAATCCATTTAGAAATAGTTTGTTTTGAAACAGGTTTTCCCTGAGAACCCAAAGCAAAAGAAACAAACAACTGCTGAGACTGCCTGAACCCCTTGGTTCTGCTCAAATAATAACGCAACTGCCTGTGAATATCCAAAGTATGCAAAATCTTCTCCCCTTTATTTTGGGGTCTGCATAAAAAGTAGGCAAATGAATAGTTTGGTTCAAGGCCACACTAGAAACCACTTTAGGCATAAAGGAAGGATTAGTACGCAAAGATACCCTATCCTTATGAAAAATCAGGAAAGGTTCCACTGCCATAAGGGCCTGTAATTCAGAAACCCTTCTTGCAGAGGTAATGGCCAACAAAAAGCAGTCTTCCATGATAAATACTTTAACTCGGCAGTAGCTGCAGGCTCAAAAGGTTGTAGAGTAAGTTTTTCCAACACAAAATTGAGATCCCAAGCAGGAGTAGGAGCTCTACGTGGGGGTCTTATGTTCTTTGCCCCTCTAAGAAATTGCTTAAACAAAGGATGAGAAAATAAAGGAGGGTCACAGTCATAGTGAGCAGAAATGGCTGCAGCATGAACCTTTATCGAGGAGAAAGACAAACCCTTGTCCAATAACTCAGTAAGATATTGAAGAGAAACACTTAAATCAGGCTTGGAAACATCAAAGTCCTTCGCTTTGCTCCAAATAAAAAATCTCCTCCATTTATCAGCGTAAACTTTCCTTGTACTAGGCCTTCTGGCCTCCAAAATAACATTCAAAACTTGTTGTGGAAGCTGAGACCCTCCAGGGTCTAAAACAGAATATGCCAGGCTGTTAGATGCAGAGACTGAATCTTGACATTGAGAAAGTGATTGCCCTCCTGAGACAAAAGATGTGGAATCAAAGGCAGAGGCCATGGAGGCTCCCGTGCTAAACTCCTCAGTAGTGGGTACCAGTGCTGTCGAGGCCAATCCGGCGCTATCAGAATCATGGATGGCTTGTCCTTTCTGGCCTTCAAGAGTACCTTGGGAATGAGAGGCAGAGGTGGAAAGGCATAGACATGAAGATTGCTCCAACTGAATGATAGAGCATCCACCTTCCAAGCTGTGGGATGAAACATTTTTGTGCAAAACTTTGGCAACTGGTAATTTAGTGGAGAAGCGAACAGATCTATGTCTGGAGTCCCCCATAACACTGTCAACTTTTGAAATACATGAGGATCCAGTTTCCACTCGTGAGGATCCACTATCTGTCTGCTCAACACATCTGCTAAGGAGTTCTGTGCTCCTGGTAGAAACCTTGCCTGAAGATTGAGGTGTAAACTGAGAGCAGTCTCCCACAAAATCATCGCTTGCCTGCAAAGAGGGTACGAATGGGTTCCCCCTTGCTTGTTGATGTACCACATGACAGTAGTGTTGTCTGTTTAAATCAATACCTGCCCTGGGTGAAGTGAATCCTTGAAAGCCATCAATGCAAATTGGACTGCTAACATCTCCTTCAAATTGATATGCAAGTGTTGAAGTCTGACAGGCCACGTGTCTTGCACCCATTTTCCATTGAGGTGTGCTCCCCAAGCCTTGTCTGAGGCATCTGTCGTTAGAATCTGACTCGCCTCTGGTCGGGTCACAGAGAGTCCCTTGTTTAGGTGACATTCCTGAGCCCACCACAAAAATTCCTTCTGAATGCAAGGCATTATCTGAATGACAGTGTCTAGATCTCGGCAGTGTTGTGTCCATACATTTTTGAGATAGCATTGAAGCTTCCTGATATGCAGTTTGGTATTGGGAAGCACCAGAATACAAGATGCCATGAACCCCAAGGCTTGAAGGACTGTCCTTGCAGTCAGCCTGGACTGTAGAGACATTTGATGGAAATAAAGAGAAAGGCTTCTTTGTTTGTCCGGGGTCAAAAAGCCATCTGGGAAGCTGTATTCAGTCTCACACCCAGAAAGCACATGTCCTGAGAGGGTACTAGACTGGACTTTGTTTCGCTCACAGAATACCCTAGGCATCTTAACACTACCATCACATACTGTAGATGATGAAGAAGTTCGTCCTTGTCTTGTGCAATAATCAGGCAATCGTCCAAATAGGGATAAATCTGTATTCCTCTTAACCTGAAAAAGGCTATCACTGGAGCCAGAACCTTTGTGAACACTCTGGGCGCAGTAGATAAGCCAAAGGGCAATGCAGAGAACTGATAATGTAAATCTCCAGCCCACGCAGGTACCTCCTGCAACTGGGCCTGATAGGAATATGAAGATAAGCCTCTTTGAGATCCAGAGTTACCATCCAGTGATCTTTTCCCAACAGAGGTAAAAGCTGTTGTAACGTCAGCATTTTGAACTTTGGAATGTCCAGATAAGTGTTGAGGATAGATAAGTCCAAAATTGGTCTCCACGTGTTTCCTTTCTTTGGTACTAGACACAGGCGAGAATAAAATCCTAGGCCCACTTCTGACAGAGGAACTGGCTGTATGGCTCCTATTTGAAGAAGTAAGGAAATCTGCTTGTGAGCCTCTATCCTTTGCCGAGGAGGAACGTCCGGCATGCCTTTGAAAGGAGGCAATGTATGGAAATGGAACTTGTAGCCTCGGTTGATAATGTCCAATACCCATTTGTCCTGGGTGACTAAAAGCCAGTTTTGCTTGAAAAGTGCTAACTTTCCTCCCAAAGGAGCTGCCAGGCAAGAAGAATCTGGCAGCTGGAAATGCAGGTCATTGGGCCTGTTTACGAAAGGACTGGCCCCTGCCCTCACCTGCAGATTGCGCCGGCGAACTCCAGGTTCTAGGCCTGAATGTACTGTGAGCTCTGCCCCTGCCACGTCTAGATCTACCCCTAGACTGAGAATCAGAAGAAGGGTACGTCCACCCCTTAGTAGGCCAATTTCTACTAAACTTTGGAGGTTGCACCTGCAAAAAATCTTTAACAGTCTGCATAGACTTAGCCTTGTCTTCCATTTTCTTCAAAACCGACTCCACAGGAGGACCAAACAAAACTTCAGACTGTAAAGGGGCATCCAGAATTCTAGTTTTAACATGCTCGGACAAATTCTGATCCTTAAGCCAGGCGTGCCTACGAAGAACCGAACCAGTGGCAGCCACCCTAGAAGAGGCCTGTACAGCATCAAAACCACACTGCAAAGAATGCTTACCCACCTGTTCAGAGACATGTACTAAATCCTGCAATTCTTTACACTCTATGCCCTCTGCCAAAGCACCCACTTTAGATTTTAGCTGAGAAAGGAGGAAATTCTGATATTTCAACATATGAAACTGGCAATTTAAAGCCCTCATTGCTAAAGTAGAAGAGGTATACACCTTCTTACCCCATCTATCCAAGGCTCTAGCTTCCTTATCTAGAGGAACCGGATTCTTTACAACAGAGGCTCTAACACCCTTAGGCCCCTGACTAATAGTTTCTGGGTCCGCCCTAGGACTCTTATACAGATATTTATGAGCCTCAGGCACCCTGTAATACCTGTCCGGTTTAACTGGCGCAGGAGGCAAAGAATCTGGATTAAGGGAAGCCTCCGAGAAAACATCATGAACAACATCCAAAACAGGGGTATAGCCAAGGGTCTATGCTGTGGTAAAAACAAGAATTCCCTAAGCCTCTTCCGTGAATCAGAGAAATCCTGTCCTTCCCACTTAAAATGCTCCCTCATGGAATGCAGAGTTTCTGAAAATGAAAAATCCTCTGGAGGAGAAGCAGAAGGAGTGGAATCCTCTGCATCAGAATCCGAATAAGGGGGAAAATCTTGAATATCTTCAGCAGAAGACTCTGAGTCATCTGAGGCCTGATCTAAACTTTCCAACTCTGGCTCCACCCTGGGCCTCTTATCAGGAGGGGGCATAGAACCTCTAATTAAAGCAATCAAATCTTCTGCCATTTTAAGCATGTGCTTTTTAGGCACAGACCCTGAAATACCTGGAGAGACACCAGATGAAGGCAAAACAGACCTGCCCTTAGAAGGAGCCTTAGGAATAGTAGCAGAAGGCCTAACCACCTTAGGCATAGAAGGGAGAACAGTAACCTGAGAGGCCCCTTCAGCTTGACCTGACTCCTGTGAGGCCACATCCTGCAAAATCAAAGTTTCCCCCTGAGACTCAACAGAAACTTCAGCCGGATCCACCTGTTCCACAGTAGCTTCTACAGGACCGGCGTCCGAAACGGACGAATCATCCTGTCTAGGTTTCAAAGATTTGTCTTTGCGCTTCTTCGTGGAAGCGGGCATCGGAGGATCCGACGGCATATTATAATTGCACCGCTTACCAAAGACTAACCTAGCGCAATCTAACCTTCGTTTTATGGTGCGCTTATTAAACCTAGCACAAAACCGACACCCGACTATGTCGTGCTCAGGTCCCAAACAAGGGATGCAAAGAGAGTGATAATCCCTATGCGGTATCTGTTTCCCACAAGAAATACAATTATTCACTTTTTCTGACATCTGGAATTAACTGAGGCAAGAAAAAACAAAAATATTCCCCAACGGGGTACTTAGCCCAACTTGGTTTCGGTCTGAAACTCAGAATACGAAAATTTCAGAACGCCGAACGGCACTTGCAACGCTGCTTCTGCATCGGACCATGCGGCAAAAAAGACTGAGGATATGACGTCGGTCATGCGCTTTTATACCCTGACGCTCTGATGTCAGATCTGAGCGCCCATGACCGACGTCAGCCTAATACTTTGGTATTCGGGCCGACCGAGGACAGCGGGACTACCCATATGTAAGGACTGCAGCAATGTGAGATGAAGAACATCAATAAATACACAATTGGATTTATTAATACCAACCCCCATTATATTTTTACGATACATAATTCCACTGTTAATGGGATTTAACTTTGACACATGGACACTACTACACATGAACACGATCTGTAATAATTATTACTTCCTGCATTGAAAAATGCACTCCTCCAATCCTGTGTACCAAAAGCCTTTAGTTTATTCTTTATACCGTCTAACCATTTTCCACAATTTCTAATGCTTCTGTAACATCTTCTGTCATTTCCCACTCCATTTCTTTTAAAGACTCTGAAAATTCATTATAACAGTATTTGGAAGCAACATAAACTAGAGTCCACACACTGGGAACCATTGCTTGACTCCATTTTTAAGTTGCACCTTATCACCCTCCCAGATAATGACCATTGCTTCAGTCTACATATTCTCATACAATGACTTCAAAGCTTATTCTATCACTTATACTGTAGCAACTCAGTTATTTCCAAATACTAACATGCTCTATATCTTCAAATGTTTTGGCTACATCTCACATCACCCATCTCAGCATATTCTTTTCTCTCCTATCACCCCTTTCATCAAATTTACCACATATTTTACCAGAGTCTCCCTTTTATTCTTTATGCTATTTTATACATTCCCCCCTCCAGCTCTTTCAAGGATCTTTTTTTCAGAATTTTAATAAATATTTCAAAATCCATATTCCCTAACATAACAGGCATCCTATTTTAATTTCTTCCCTTTATTATGTTACATACAAATTTTACAGCTCTCTTACATATATTTATTTACATGTTTCATCTTCTTTTAACCAGTCATTTATCTCTTTACTAAAATCTGTTTTCCCTACTTTACTCATCTCTTTATAAAACATGGTCCTGAACATTCATATCATTCATTCCTCTTAACAGTGCTTCCAGTTCTTCCTTTTTTACTTCTCTTTCAAACCACTTAACTTTGTCATCCACTAATTTTACCTTCTAAACTTTTTTCTCTCTTTTCCATCTAAATAAATATCCTTTACATGATGTACAACTATTGTCATAATTGTTCTTGTTCACACCACATCTTACCAACAGTACTATCCTTTAAAACATCCATCTTTCTTTTTTCTTCATATTTCATATATATCGTGAAGGCTGCCAGCCCAACTAGCTAAAATTTTGTAAATAATTCTATGTCATTGTAAATATTAATATGATCCATAGGTTTGTCTACAAATGTAAGTAACCTGTATGTTATGTGTTGAGCTTCAAAAATGTAACCACAGTGCACCCTGCTGGAAAAAAACAGAAATTAATATGGACAACATGCCTGTGCAAATGTATGTTTTCATAGTAGAAATTGGGACATACAGAGTTAACTTGTAAACTCTGAGAAAATAAGTAAAAAGTTTTACAATGGTGTTTACCACAGCTAGAAGACGTCTACAGCTAGAGTTGCTTTCTATTGTCTTAAGACAGAGACAATGACTGCATTTAAAATGTAAAAGTATCACTTGTTTTACGACTTCCAGTTTCAGGCAAGCTTCCAAGAGATAAGTGTCAGCTTCTAAGACAAAAGTATTTTTCATAGAGACATGTTCAATTCTGTTTGTTTCTCTTTAGCCTGGGAATTAGAGGCAAGTGTCAAATAGTGCTGTCATCTAGCTAACCCAGCAGTAATGTGTATTATTAATTTAAGAACTATCTCAGAGAGAAAGTCTGTGCATTTTGCATTTGTCTCTGGATCTGTAAACATCTCACCAGCACTTGCCTTGCTCTGTAAGTAAGACTTAGATCATAGTATTTCTCTTAGAGATAGATATGAAAATATTAAAATCAGTCTAGATGTTTTCTGTATTTATGTGAGACAGTCCTGCAATGTTGTTTTGAAGTATTTCCTATGATTCTGAACTCTGTCACTGTATTGAGTTATTGAGTATTGTCTTGTTTTGTTATTATTTATTATTAAATATATTTAAACATTTTAATTGTGGCTGGTTTGTTTATATTATTTTGAGATATTTAAGCTCAAAGTGCTATGTCTGTGTGTTTGTACATAAATCAAATTTCAAAGTGTGTGTGTGCGTGTGTGTGCGTGTGTGTGCGTGTGTGTGTGTGTGTGTGTGTGTGTGTGTGTGTGTGTGTGTGTGTGTGTGTGTGTAACTTGGGCAGGGACACGAAGCACTGGTTGGACAGAGAGGGTGCTGGATGTTTTGGCTTGACCACTCGGCTGAGATCTTAACCCTATAGCTGTGCCAGTGGGGAGTCTTACTGGGGATCTGGTGAGAGAGAGAGAGAGAGGGAGAAACCAGCCCCAGACTGACTGACCTGTGTGTGCTCTTAAGGTAAATTGTACTTGACTGTGTGTGTACTTTTCATCAGCCCAATTTACACATCCCTCACTGGTGTTAGTGGTGAGAACTGATGCTCCTTGATTATTGGGCCAGTGCAGGGGTATCATATATATATATATATATATATATATATATATATATATATATATATATATATACAAAGAATTGTGCAACCACTTTTTTCCTTTTAAGCACAATGTCCTTCTCTCTTTTCTTACATATTTTCGTTTTCTAAGTGCTTCCTATTAGCTTCTTTCTGTTGCCTCCTTATATCTGCTTCCACCATAAGTACATCCTTTTATATTTCTCCTTCTATATTATCCACCATTCTGAACATGGCCTATGGAAAGGTTTCATTGTTTATGCGGAGCTACAACATCTCCCTCTCTCTTATGATCTGTCCTAACTAACTTGGGAAAATTACCTGCTAGTCTCTTCTATCTCTTGCCCTATTTTTATTATCTCACCTTCATCACCTATAACTGCCCACATCACCATATGGTCCATAAAACTGGCTGCCTTCCTACTCCTCTGCAATTTGTTAAACTATGTAATAATGGCACATAATCAATTTCTATTTAAATATTCCCTCTTGCATACACATAAAGACTCTCCTTCCCTATATGCAGTCTACCAGACTTTGTCGCCGCCCAGCATAACTTAACTTTTTGTGGTCTTTTCCCTGTCACTTTTCACAAATTACAGTTACATTAATTAATTGATGCTAAAGGCGGGTTTTATGCATGTGAAATTTGTATATAAGACGATGAATCACAGTACGCTTTGTTCTGATGAAGACAGTTTATTACTGTGGAAAGCGCTTAACCATTGTTTTTATTTATTAATAAATCAAGTTGTCTCAGCATAGTTTCCTGACTCCTGGTGTTGTACGCTACTTGCTGGTGGATTCGTGTATTTTGTTGACCACTGGGATTCTTGTGATCAGTTTGTTGTGTACCATGGATTCTATGCAGGAGATTCTAAATACATCCAATTTCGTTTCACGAGAGGAGATCGACAAAATCCACTCCGAAATGGCCATTATTAGAGGCAAAATCACCCGCCTAGTGGAACTGCTAACTCCGGCTAGTACAACTTTAAACAGACATGTGCAACCTAACCCGCTGGTTCCTACGTCCATCCCTCCCATCCGTTCCTCTATTGGCAACAGTAGTGACGATGATATTCCAAACGGGCAGAGGAGGACATCCTCTCCATTTTTGTCTAAACCTACGCCGAGGAAGGATTTTAATGATCAACAGGGCTGCCAAGCTATTAACATCAATTCTTCAGTAGCAATCGACAATATGGACGAGGAGCAATGTTTGATATCAGGCGCTAAACCTAAGCGCCAGCCTCCGGTTCGTACGTATGCTTGTGAGGAAAAAAGCAGAACCGGTTTGAATACACAGACTAAAGGTACTGTTTTTGGGTCTTCCTTACAGGGAGACCATGTTAAAGGGCAGTTATTCAACTTGGACAAATTTATGCAAATGCCGTTAGACTTTAAAGATATCTCCAGGGTTGGTCACTCCAACCGGTATGAAAGAGGGGGAGGGGATTCCCCTTCTCTAAAGAAGCTTATTTATACTTTTGGTGACAATTTAACTAAGGTTAAGAACATTCAAGTCGAAAATTTGTATTTGCGTAAATGTTTGGACAGTGGTGTAATACCTATGGGCTTGCGGTTCTTCAAGGAACCGATGGGAGTAGATATGAATGTTCAGAACATTAAATATTGCAATGAAATGTTTAACGAATTCAGAAAAAAGTTCATGTTGTTTATAATTGAATGCAATGACTCCAAAATAAGTATGTTGTTAAATGAAATTGAAAGAACTGATAAACTAATACAAAATGACATGCTGTTTACACAATGGGAAAAGTTATATTTTAAACAGTACGAATATGCTGAAAATATATACAAGAAAACTTATGAGAGAAAATGTAAGAAGCTGCAAAGGGACATTGAACAGTACGAGAAAGGTACTGCATACAGGTGGAAGGTTAATAATGATAGAAAATATGCAGCAGGAAATGAGCATAGAAAATATTCTGATTTCCGTAAAGATAATTATGGTTACCCTAATGAAGAGGATTGTTTTTTAGAAGTAGGAAGAGAACAATGGAGAACAGTAGAGCAGAAGGGGAAAGGGCGGAATGCCTGGAGAAATCGCAGATACAACTAACATCGGACATTCCATGCCCCAACCTCTTTACCACTGATATAATGGACACCAGTACCACCCGTGGGGAACACCTTGTAGATTCTAATGATGGTGGGATAGTGCACAGCAGTGGGGAGTTCAAAATTTATAACTACAGTGCCCACCCAGTTGTACCTGAACTTTTTACAATATTTTCAAAGGGTATGAAGTTCATACCAGATTCAAGGTTGGATTTGACTGACGCACTTGTGGAATTTAAATTATTCTTGAGAAAACTAAATTTAGGAATATTTTTTAAAAACCAAAATGGTATTAGTGCTTCACAATTGGGTGATTTAAGGAAAAAGAGTACATTCACTCCCCCTATGTGCAGTACGTTAACATCTTTTGAGAATGTGGTAAATACTCAGGTTTACACCTTATATAATAAATGCAAGTACACAAGAGGTGAGAAATATTTTGGGAGTGATACAATGGATGATTGAATCACTGTGTGATAACAATATCAGAATAATGTCTGCTGATAAGGGTGGGGGTATTGTGCTTTATGATCAGGAGAAATATAGAGGTAAGATCTTTGAACTATTGAACAATTCTACACAATATACACCTTCATCCTTAAATGAAGTTAACATTGCCCATGGTCGTATTGATTCCTACTTGGAGGAATTCAATGTAGAAAACAGAATCAGTGAGGAACTATACAGATTCTTAAAGGTGGAGTTCCCTATTCTTGCTACCATCACGGGCATTCCCAAAGTCCACAAAAATATTTATGACCCACCATTCCGCCCCATTATTTCTGGTAGTGCAAGCAAAGCTTTCCCCTTTGGTCAGGTGATTCACCACAAATTAAAACATGTATACAACTTAGTGGAGCACATTATGAAAGATTCCTGGGAGTTCCTGGGTATTTTTAAGAAGGACCTGTGGAGTCCAAATATTATATACGTCACAATTGACGTCCAGGATTTATTTTCATGCATCCCGAAGGAGGATGGACTTAATAGATTTAACAACAGTGTCCGCAGAGTAAGCGGCCTGGAACAGGATGACATTTCTCTTTTGATGGAGTTCATGGATATTGTGCTGGATCACAACTACATTTATTTTGAGGGTGAGCACTACAGACAGAAAACGGGCGTAGCTATGGGCACTGCATGCGCCCCTATATATGCAAATTTGGTCTTGTTCGACTGGGAAATGGAATTTATACTCCATTCTAGATGGATGTTATACATCAAGAGATATGTCAGGTACCTGGATGACATCTTCATTTTATGGGAGGGTGAAGAACAGGATTTATTAAATTTTATGAAATTCATCAATAGTACAACTGATTATCTTAAGTTCACCCACCAGTATGATTGCACCGGTATAAACTATCTTGATGTTTTCATTTACAGCAAGGGCGATGAGTTTCAGTCCCGTGTCCACAGAAAGGACACTTTTAGTAATGGATACTTGCACTTTAATAGTGCGCATGCTTACAGTACTAAAAGGGGCATTATCAAGGGACAGTGCATCCGGGCTGCCCGAATGACAACTGAAAGGGACTATATGCTCCGTGAGATGGAATATATTGGGCATTCATTTGCTGACAAGGGATATCCTCAAAAAATGATTAATGACATCACTGGGTATGTCAGCAATGAATGGGGACACAAATACAAACCACTATTAGGGGTGGGTATTGCCAACCTTTCTAAAAGTTATGATAAAATTAATACAACAGATAAGTTAATTCCGGACAACGAACATACAAAGGCATGTATAATTAAATATGGTAGACACTCTAGTGAAGTGAAAAATATCATTGCCACCAACTGGAATATAGTGACAAGTGATCAGTCAATAAAAGATAAGGTAACTGACAGGCCATATTTCGTTTATAAAACTGGCAATAATTTGAAAAGAATTATTGAAATCAAATCAAAATATCAAAAGACTATGAAATTACAGAAAACAGGTACAAAAAAATGTGGTCAATGTAATTTTTGTAAATATATATTGGACACACCCAATATTACACTTAAGAACTGTTTAAAAAGTAAGATTTGGTTTTCCAATGTGCACCATCTTTATAGTGGCAAATAGTGTTTTGCATTCCGCTAGATCCTCTGATGCTTTATTATATATTTTCATATACTTGTATCAATACTCAGTATTTGATTTTTCAGTTGGTTCTGGTTGTTGGTTTTCCTGGTTTTACGTAAAGCCGTTGATCAGATGGTTATGATGAAGGTGTGTCCTTCTTTGTTTAGTCCGACAGTTGCTGTTGGTTATAGGATGTTTTTTACTGTCGGACCAGTTTTCGTTGTTTTGACTGTCATCATATGGCTTTCCGTGCATACAGGATGCTACAACGGTTTTATTTCTATTTTCATTGTTGCCGTTACTGGTGAGTTTTATTACTTACCTTTTGTGTAAGTCAACTATGTTATATAGGTCTAGGATTTTGTGCATTAGTAGGTTCTATAGATGTTTTTTCATTGAGAAGGCGATATCAAGCTGATTTTATTAACCGGCACGTTCTGCACTATTCATTAATGACACTACACTGCCGTTTCTTGACAATATTTATTACATGGATATTTCTGCTAGGCAGAGTTTGATAATACCATTTGCCCTTACTGATACAACAATATGATCATCTGGTGTTTTTGATGCATTAGCTCTGATTATTTGCTCTATGATAAGGGATGAACTCTGTTGAGCGATTCTACCTCTAGGGATATTATCTATTTTATTTTTTATTAAAGTATTTTATTAATGTATTCGTGGTTCTTTTGCTCATATTTTGTGAACTTTTTGAAATATGGACCATATTATGTATTTGATCACTGACACTTGCTGCTTTGTTTTATAAGCAACTCTGAGTTTTCAGCAGGCTTGCACTGTCAGCTTAGGCCAGAAGTTGCTGTTTTTTGGTGTGACAGCATAATTGTTTTAAAGCGCTTTGGCAGTTTTTTTGTTAACTGTTTTTATTCATGCTCTTTCATATGTTTTTATTCTCTTTTGTCTATGTTTAACATCTTTGAATTTGTTAATGATACCCCTTTAAACTAGCTTAGCTTGAATGCTATAATTATTCAATTAGTGTTCTGATTAGCCAGTTTTGAGCACCAAGAGCTTTTGTATAAAAGGCTGCTCAATTTCATGTTTTATTACACCTGAAGAAGCATAGTGTTACTATGCGAAAGCGCTTGTGTGTTCCAGTTCTTCATTAAAGAAGTTTTCTACATTGTGGATTCCTCTGTGTGGTGTATCCAGTGGATTTGGTGTGTTCCATACAAAGGCATGTATAATTAAATATGGTAGACACTCTAGTGAAGTGAAAAATATCATTGCCACCAACTGGAATATAGTGACAAGTGATCAGTCAATAAAAGATAAGGTAACTGACAGGCCATATTTCGTTTATAAAACTGGCAATAATTTGAAAAGAATTATTGAAATCAAATCAAAATATCAAAAGACTATGAAATTACAGAAAACAGGTACAAAAAAATGTGGTCAATGTAATTTTTGTAAATATATATTGGACACACCCAATATTACACTTAAGAACTGTTTAAAAAGTAAGATTTGGTTTTCCAATGGTAACTGTCTGAGCAAACACATAGTCTATCTAGGTGTTTGCCAGACTTGTATGAGTTATTACGTGGGGAAGACCGACCGCTGTTTAAAGAATAGAATTTATGATCACACATATTGTATAAGGAAGTGTGATGTGAACAATGCCCTGTCGAGACACCTTATTAATAATCCACAATGTAAGGTGTTTAAATTTGCAATTTTAGATGTGATCACCCCTAATCCACGTGGGGGCAATATTAAGGCAGTAGTGGGGGAGAGGGAGATAAAGTGGCAGATCAAGTTGGATGCAGCTACACCCCCGGGCCTCAACGAGGTGATCCCCACCAAACCTCTTGTTAGGGTATAAATATAATATGTAGCATTTTCATCATGGACATATTCACATCTTATGGTAGTACACCACATGTCCACAATCTTTTACATTAAGCAGTGAATTTATTTTTATTTTTATAGTAGGAATATCAGGTTGTTAGGTGTAATATATTTTATTATATTTATATTATATATTAGTGAGATACATATGAATTTGTTATTTATTTTAAGCTGGCACAGACAACATTATATATAGTTATTTACTTGGTACTATTTGGATGTATGAATTTTGTGACATGTTAGGTTTTAGACTCAGTTCTAGTTTGTGTCATTTAAATTAAGCAAGCAATGACATAATTGATTAATTGATGCTAAAGGCGGGTTTTATGCATGTGAAATTTGTATATAAGACGATGAATCACAGTACGCTTTGTTCTGATGAAGACAGTTTATTACTGTGGAAAGCGCTTAACCGTTGTTTTTATTTATTAATAAATCAAGTTGTCTCAGCATAGTTTCCTGACTCCTGGTGTTGTACGCTACTTGCTGGTGGATTCGTGTATTTTGTTGACCACTGGGATTCTTGTGATTAAATTACAGTTACACTTAAACCCCCCTACAACAACAATCACAGAGATTCATAGATAATTACTAGGCATGTAGTCTAGCAGACCACTGCGGTGCCCAATCTAATTTTCCAATTGTCCCAGACTATTGTCTGGTTAATTACTCGTCACACAAGGTCACATAGTTGGCAAATAGAGGGACTCAGACTTTGAACCACAGAAAGCAGCTTGTTAACAGCCAACAGGCTTAATCTTGTGTGTTAACTGCAGATTACCAGACTAATCATCACGATTTTTCCATTTTTTCAAACCCTTTATTTTTTCCTTCCCTCCCCATGTGTTCGTTTTGATAATAATGCTCATGTCAGGACAGACGGAACAGGATAGGAGGACTGCGTGAGTCCTCATGGGTGGGGCAACAAAAATAAAAATGGAGAGAACGTCATTCTAGATTTATGTCAGAGAAATGGTTTAATGGTGGCCGACACATGGTTCACCAAGACCGATCATCACAAGATCACAAACAAGAGTGGCCAACATGCAACCCAGGTAACCTTCCTTCTAGTAAGGAAAGGGCGCTGGGGTAGAATCAATGATTACAACTTCATCCTCAGTAAAACAGTTGGCCCACAGCATCAGTCACTGGTTGCCACAATCAGCTACTAGCAGGGGTCAGAGAAGGCTCTAATGTCAACAGAGACTAAGTCATACCACTCAACCTCTTAGTGCAAGAAATCTGGACAAAGCCCAACAAAATGGGGTGGGGGGGCAAAGACCCAAAAATAGGAACATATTTTAAATATTGCACTTATAAACTTAGAAAGTAGCTACAGTTACAGGCTTTGTTTTGACATGCATTTTGTGAAGGGTTTGAAGTCTGAAACTGAAATGTATGCCATTATTTAGTGACTTCAATCAATCAATCGATCATCCAGTCATTTGCCAGAAAACCACAGATTTTATGAGGTACAAGCCAAATATATGAGACAAAAATCTGGACAGTTGAGAGATATGGACTAACCTGATGACCAAGAAGTTGACTACAGTGAAAGCAGAGGAGTTTAATAAAATACTCAGAGCTCTAGCACCTCAAGAAGAAGAGGAAATAGGTCAAAGAAAAAGAATGGCAGCACATGAAAACAGCATGTGTGAGGACTACAGAATAAGTATTTGTCCGAGCCAGGTATGGAAATAAGGTATATAAGGAAAGAGATGCTGGTGGACTGCAGAAGTCCAGGAAATCATCAAAAGAAGGAGGAGTGAGGGAATTAGAAAGGACAGACCAGGTTATGAAGGAATGCTGGCTGGCTAACAAAGAGATTAAGAGCAGTCACAATAACAAAGAACAAAGCATCAGTGGCACTCTACCAGCTTCTGGAAAGGGACTCAACAGATGGAACAAAGAAACTCTATCAGTTGGCAAGACAAAGACAGAAAGATAAAGAAGACAGTAAAACACCATCCATAAGGGATGCCATCAATAGCCTGGTCACCAGTCCACAGGACATCAAAGGCAGATGGAAGGAGTATTTCCAGCAGCTTCTGAATGAAGACAATCCAGCAGAAGCTGTACCACCCCAGACATGACCTACAGTGAAAGAGGTGAAAGAGCCCACCCTAGAAGAAGAAAGAACAGCACTAAGGAAAATTATGTCAGAGAAAGCAGCAGACTCAGATAAAGTCACAGCAGATATAATCAACATGAGAGTAAGTTAGGGGAGAAATGGCTCCTAAGGGTAATCACAGCAGTATGAAGAGAAAAATGTATCCAAGATGACTGGATAATAAGTATACTAATGTCTGTGCACAAGAGCAAAGGGGACATCCACAACTGTTGGCAACATTGAAGTATCAAACTCCTGTCAGGCTGCACAAAAGTGCTGGAGAAGTACACTGGTAAGTAAAGACACTAAGTAATGGAAAGTGAGATGGGACATACGAAGTTCATGTTCAGATCATGAAACAGCACAAATGACCTGATGTTTGCAGTTGGACAGATGATGGTGATGATGATAATAACAATACCAGTGGGTTAACCAGGTAGGCTCACTGGACACAGTCCCTTTTCAGGGATGACCTAGGAGCAATATCTGGTTGAAAGTCACACAGCAGGCAAATGAAGGCTAAGGGAATTAAACCCTGTACCGCAGGCACTACAGCTCACATCTTTAACCCTCTGTGCTAGTTGCAGTGAGACAGACAGTAGAGAAGAAACTATAGATGAGGAAAGAGTACAACTAGGCATTGCTAGACATGGAGAATGCATATGACAAGGTCCCAAGCAAGTTGATTTTTGCAGTCTTGTGATGCTTCAAAGTCTCAGAAACTATTGGTTGAATTAGTGCAGGCGACGTACAAGGACCCAGTGACATAAGCACAAATGGTGTTTGGATTTGCAGAAACAGTTCCCATTGCAAGTGGGTGTGCATCAGGGTTCAACTTTGAGTACCCCGCTGTTCATACTGGTGACAGACTACATTAACCAACATGGTGGAGGAGACAGATCAACAAAACTGGTGTATGCACATACTGTGACTTTACAAGCAGACAACAAACAGGAACTTCAGGAAATGATAGGGGAAAGAATGCAAAACTGAATGAAAGGAAACTTGCCCAGGTTTAAAATGGCCCACAAGGACAGCTAGACTAGTACTTACTTATGAACTGAAGGCACATGGGATGAAAAGGATTACAGACAAGACAGTTGCCATGAGAACAAATGGGGGAAATCAGGAGCAGAACGATGAGATAGAAAGGAACATACCGGAACACCTTAACAGCTTCAAATATATCGGAAGTGGTTGAAGAGATAAGTCTGAATATTGATTGCAAAGTTAGAATCAGAGGGGCTGCAGCCAACTGGCACAGAGTGTCAGATGTAGCATGTGGCAGAAGAATGCCAACAAAATCGAAAAGCAAGGTGTACAAAACTGCGGTGTGACCAGTAGTGTAATATGGTACAAGAACCTATACAGAGAGGTCAGAGCAGTCTAGGAAGGTAGAAGTAATGGGGATGAAGTGCAAGAGATAGGTGGTAGGATGCACACTGTGGGACTGTTGGAGGAGAAGTGGAAACCAGTGTTGCCTGGGGCAGTTTTAAGCTATCAGTATGGTCTTTGGGGCACTCCTTCTCTTATCTTTAGAAGGACTCGAGGGAGAAGAGGAAGGGGGATTCATAAATGAAGAGGTGAGTCCATGGGAAGGAGAAGGCATCTGTTCTCCATGCCGATGCCTGTCTTGTCCTGGTACAGAATTTCTCCAGTTGAGCACTGTCCTTGCTGGCAAACAGGTCCACTTATGGGGTTCCCCATTTTTGAACTCTGCTGAAAAAGATATCTTATAGGTTCATAGATTAGTACTAAGCTAACTGCCCTTGCGAGGCATTTTAAGCCTAGCCAATTATCCCTTGTGAGACTCAAACCCTACACCTTGTGTTTGTAAGGCAAACACCTTACCCATTAGGCCACCCTCCCAACCCTTGGTGCAGGTGCCACTCATGGGGGTCTGTCAAGTTCCTGCTGAGGCGATCTGCAAGGGAGTTTTGTTCTCCTAGCAAGTATTGCACTAGGAGGTGAAGTCCCAGGGAGTGCTCTGTCTCCCAGACTTGCAAGACTAGACTACACAAGGAGTAGAAGTGTGTGCCTCCTTGTCTGTTTATGTACCGCATGACTGTGGTGTTGTCTGCTTGTACAACCAGAACCTGTTGTATCCATTTCTCTTTGAAGGCCAGTAAGCCCTTTAGAACTGCCATGAGTTCTTTCCAATTTATGTGCCTTCTCTTGGTATGGGTATCCCATAACCTGTAGGTTTGGAGATGTTGAGTATGGGCCCTCCATGCGATGTATGAGGCATCTATGGTGAGGGTTTGCCCCTGAGAAAAGATTTTGAAGGGCAAGCCCTGATTCTGGGTGCAAGCCTGTACCCACCATGTGAGCTCTTGTTTGAGGCAAGGTATCAGGTGTATGTTAGTCCCCAGGAGCTGAGTGCTCTGGCACCACACATTCTTTAGATACCACTGCAGCTTCCTCATGTGTAGCCTGGCTTGTGGCACCATGAGGATACAGGATGCCATGTACCCTAGAGCTCTGAGGACTTCTCTGGCTGTTTTACACTGTAAGTTCTAGAAGTAGCTGGTCAAAAAGGTGACTGTCCAGGGAGGAAAGAAAGCCTTTTGGAGGGAAGGGTCAAGGAGTGTCACTAGGCAAACTATCTGTTTGGATGGCACAGTGATGGACTTTTTTAGGTTTAGAGTGAACCCCAAGGAGGTTAGGATGTCCTGTGTGAATTTCAGGTCTTTGAGACTCTGTGACAGATCTGGGGCCTGTATTAGGCAATTGTCCAGGTATGGGTAAAATCTGGAACCCTTTGGTCCTGCAGAAAGCAATGACAGAAGCTAAGCACTTTCTGAAATCCACTGGTACAGTAGACAGTCCAAAGGGCAGGGCTAAAAACTGATAGTGACTGGAGCTTGCTCTGAAGAAAAGAAAGCTTCTGTGCAACTTTGATATGGAGATGTGCAGATAGGCATCTTTTAAATCTATTGAAACCATGAATGCCTGAGGGGCTACATGAGAAGCAGTTTTTGCAGGGTCAACATTTTGAATTTTGGTACCCTGAGAAAAAGATTTAAGTTGGACTGGTCCAGAATGGGACACTGGGTACTATGAAGAGTCTTGAGTAAAATCCTTTCCATTTTTGATCTTGTGGAACTGGCTCCACTGCTCCCTGGGAACACAAAATTTGAATCTGTTCTTGATCCTGAGTTTTTTGATTTTGGGGTATATCTGGGCATCCTAAGAATCGTAAGAGCTCTTTGAAAGTGTAGCCATTGGCAATAATATTTAGAACCCACTGATCTGAAGTAACAAGGTCCAGTTTTGATAGAAAAAGGACAGCCTTCCTCCTAGGTTTGGGGTGGGTCTGGGGAGGGGGAGTAGCAGAGAGTCATAATTTCTCTCTGGCAGGGGCGGGTGTCCTAGAACTCCCTTGCCTGTGAGACTCTGAAGTCCACTGCCTAGATCTTTGGTGCTGTGGTCTATGTCTGGGGGTTCTGTCCCTCTGAGGCTTTTTCTGCTGGCTTCTAGATTGGGTGGGAAAGGACCAATGTTTGGCCAGAAATTTCCTGCTGAATTTTGAGGGTTACACTTGTAGAAAGTCCTTTACCGTTTACATGGATTTTGCTTTGTTCTCCATCCTTTTGAGGATTGCTTCAGCTTTAGCCCCAAAAAGGCATTCTTTGTCTAGGGGTGCATCCAGGAGGGTAGCTTTTACATGGTCAGGTAGGGATTGTTCTCTGAGTCAAGCATGTCTCCTGATCACTGTGCCAGTAACAGCTGCCCTGCAGGAGGCTGCCATGGCATCATATCCACAGCATAGAGAGTGCTTAGCTACTTGGAAACTGGAATGGCACAGATCTAAATGTTCCTCAGAAAGGTTTTCATTCTCTAAACCTGAGAGCTTTTGTTTTAGTTAGTCAGGAATGGTTTGCTAGTATTTGATCAGATGGAAATGACAGTTGAGGGCCCTCATACTAAGGGTAGCTGAGCAAGAGGCCTACTTTCTTTGTTAGCAGGTAAATGGTTCCTACAGGAACTGGCCTTAGACTCTTTAGGGCCTTGGGTGACCACTTCAGGGTCAGCAGTTGAGTTTTTGAACAGATATTTATGAGAGCCCTGGACACTGTAGAACTGGTCAGGCTTTCTGGGTGTAGGAAGGAGTGAGTTGGGATTTAAGGAAGCATCCTAAAAAACATATTCCACTACTTTCAGAACAGTTGGGATTGTTAGAGGTTTGTGCTCAGGAGGGTCTACGAACTCACTGACTCACTTTTTGGCCTGTGGGTATTCTTGTGCTTCCCACTGAAATTGTTGTCTCACAGCATGAAGTGTCTCTCCAAAAGTGAGGTCTTCAGGCAGGGAGGCAGAGGGGTGATTTTCTTCTGAATCGGATTCCTCATATGAAGTGCAAGCGGCCTTCTTCAGATGCAGAGTCCTCCAAATCAGACTCTTCTTCTTAATGTTGTGGATCAGGGTGTTATTTGGGGGGGGGGTCTCTTTTTATTTTTCTTGGGGTAATATCCCGTGAAGTCTCTCTGGACCTTACACTGCTAATGACATTGTAAGGAAGTTTGATTAAATCTTGTTGGAGTCCCTGAAACCGGGAGCTCATAGACCTTGCCACAATGCCTTTCTTTGGTGTGGGATTGGCCTTAGGCTTGGGAGCATCTGATGCCCTGGTGCCTGACTCTTTAGATTGAAGATGCACTGGAATGGGCCTAAGCCATGAAAAGCCTCCAGTTAGCAGTCACTGGTAGGAAGCAGTGGCCTGCTGAGCGCTCTTGGACCCAACTGATGGGCCGAAGATATCAGCTGTAGAAGTCGAAGGGACCAAAGGCATGTCTGACTCCAAATGGGTCTCGACAGAGGCCTGGGCTGTGAAAATGACTCACTTTCCTCAACAATCACAAATCTACTAGACGAGTCAGGGGGCAAGTAAGTGTCATCCATGGACCTAGGCTTTTGTTTCTTATCTTTTTTGCATTTAGGTAAATCGAGCTCAGGACGACCGGCGGATGCCATAATACACAATTGCACAGATTTCTGCCTCAGAAAATGAGCTAAGAGCTCTGCTCCACACCTAATACTTCTAGTGTTAAACCTAGCACAGAATCAACAGTTAGGGAACATTGTGGTCTGGGCTGAAGCAAGTTACACAAAGCGTTTGGAAGTCTCTGTGTGGAATATGTTTACCACAGCAGAGAAAATTATTAATTTCATCTGACATAAGTCAAAGAATAAAGAAAGGAGATCCCCAACAGGGTACTTATCTTTCAAACAACCACGTCTCGCTGGTGTGGACTGACCAACGCATCTGAAATCTGCTTTGGACTCTGAAGGCAAGAAAAGACTGAAGTGATGATGCAGACTGGCTCTGTTTGTGACAACCCTGCACTGGACTAGTAATCAATGAGCCTCAGTCCTCACCACTGGCAACAGTGGGGAATGTACACACTGGGAGGATGACAAGCACATGTACAGTAAAGTGCAATTTCCCTTAAAAGCACACAGAGATCATAGTCACTCTGGGTCTGGTTTCTCCCTCTTTCTCCAGATCCCCAATAAGACTCCCCACTGGCACAGCTATAGGGATGAGATCTCTGCTCAGTGGCCAAATCAAGATCTCCAGTACCCTCTCTGTCCAACCAGTGCTTCATGTCCCTGCCCAAGTAGCTGACACACAAACTCTTTAAGAGTTTATTTATATACAAACACACACACACACACACACACACACACACACACACACACACACACACACACACACACACAGTCCTGGGAAATGCTGGCACAGGTTTACTAGCTAAGCCCCCTTTTTCCCAGACTATAAGGTAGTTTCCACTGCCACCAACCACTACTTATCAGTTACTTTAAGGCCCTTAACAAAGGGTGTCCAATCCTACTGTGTAATGTTACTATTAATCCAAATGATAGTCTGACCACGAGCAAGGCTATTTAAGAGTGGCCTGTACAGTGTCACCAAACAGATATGCAAGTACTCTAAGAGCTTAAATATCTCTAAACAGACTAGCCACAATTGAAAGGTTCAAGTATATTTAATACTAAATAAAAGAACAAGACAATACTCAGTAAACAAACACAGTTACTTCAGAGTTCAAAGTCACAGGAAATATTTAAAATAACATTGCAGGACAGTCTCAAATAAATAAAGAAAACATTTAAGCTATACTTTACTATATTCCTATCTGAATATAAAATAGTTACTGTCCCCTAAAAACTTACTTACAGCAAGGCAAGTGCAGAGTTAAATGATGAGTTGATGTTCTTGTTAGGTCAAAGACAAAATACAAAATGCACAGTCTCTCTCTGAGAGAGTTCTTAAATTAATATCAAATATTACTGCTGGGTTAGCTTGGATGGCATCACATTTTGTCACCCAACTTTAGTTCCCAAGATAAACCCCCTTTGCAGAAACTAACAGAATTTAGCATCTCTCTGTGAAAAATACATATCTCTCAGATCTTTGCAACTACTGGAGGACATAAAACAATAAAACACTAACAAAACAATGCAGAAGGCACCCTAGTTCTAGACAGCCTGTCTCCTTGCTGCACTGAAACTTTTACAGCACAATCATAAAACAATTGAATTTCAACTATTTTCTCTGAATTTCTTCAAGTTAACCTCCTGTGTTGAAGTTTCCATTAAACATATACATCTAAACAGTCACAATAGTGCAGGTACATTTCTGTTCTATTCCAATAGAGCATGCTGTGGTTACATATTAGCTCAGTACTTTACACACACTTCTGTATAAATCATATCAATATTCACAAATGACATAAAATTATTTACAAAATTCCAGATAGCTCAGCTGGCAGTATCTACTTTTGTTACATTTCTATATAAATCCTATTAATATTCACAAATTACATATAATTATTTGCAAATTTCCCGATAGCTAGGCTGGCAGTGTGACACTCTTTATACCTGAAAGTATTGACATCAGTTAAGGCGTCTGCTAGCCTGGGCGTTGAAATAAGTTTCTCTGGTAGCTGTGCAGGCTGAGAGGTTTCATGGCAGAAAATCCCAAATGTCAGCACTGCAACAGTGAAACACGAAGAACACCTGTACTATACTGACGCACAGACACAAAACTATACCGCATTGTGCATCTGCTCTTGTAACACAATGTCATATGACCTGTACAAATGCATTCATGCTACTGCATTTTGCTAGCTGTAATCAAGGGTTTAAGGAACTTTTTTCCCTGGGCCTTCAGTGAAGATGAGTTTTTCCATCTTGATTTGTTCAGCTACAAAACATGAGTAAATAACTAAGACAAAACAAATAAATAACACTTATAAGCAACAACATTAAAGCATGCAAATCTGATTAAAACTAATTATATTTAGTTATTTATTTATTTACATTTGATAACTGAGTAAAAGAAGCCTGTTTTCAGCAGAGACCCAGGGAGAAAAGCTCCAAGGAAGATTACACAATTATACATTTGTAGATATGACAATTATAGTTCTGACAATAGCAGACTCCAAATCAGACTTCAGACCAGTGACAAGTGGAGTAACACAGGGTTCAGTCCTGGGTCCTCTCGTGTTTGGTATCTACTTCACTGAAGTACAGGCTAACACAGAAGGTCTTTGTCTAACTAATTTCACAGATGACTGCAAACTAGGAGCCATAATCAAAACTCCTAACGATGTGGACATCCTACAAAAGGGCCTCACTGAGACAGATGCCTGGTGTCAAAGCCATGGCCTCAAGCTCAGTGACAAAAAGTGCATTGTCATCCCCTCTGGTAAAAACTCTGTACCCATGAACTACCATGTAGGTGGTAGTCTACTTAACACTGAAAGTGTGATAAGAGACCTTGGGACACAGTGGACAGTAGTCTCTCATTTGATAATCACATCGCCACAGTGGTCAGGAAATCCTTCTACATAGCACACCTCATCATAAAAGGTTTCTCATCCAGAAAAACAGAGGTCATTGTTGCCCTCTACTCATCACTCATTAGACCCATTATAGAGTACAACACCCCTTTTGGTATGTACCTCACAAGGCATCTATAACAACTGGAAAGGCTGCAGAAATACCACACAGAGAGGATTACTGGCCTCAAACAGATGCCCTACGCAGACCATCTCAAGACTCCAGCTTTACTCCATCGCATATCGCCTACTCAGAGGCGATCTCTGCCTAACATACAAAGCTATGTCAAACCCAGAGTTGTTGGACATACTCCACTTAAAGAAATCCCAATCCCTCTGAGCTACATGCTCTAGGGACCTAAACCTTGTCACCACAATAAACAGAACATGCTGGAGGGCTAGATTCTTGTCACAGAGACTTCCCATACTATGGAACAGACTACCTGTCTATGTCAAACAGAGCTCCTCATTAGCACTCTTGATGATTGGATGGGTAATAGCAAATTCACCCAGGGGATCACTTCTGTGGCTCTGCTTGACAGGGGCACAGGAAAATAATTTTCTCGGGTGGCAAAAGCCAGGGTACCTTTTTGGCTAGGCTTGTATAGACCCTAGGGCCAATAGCCTAGTACCAACCTAAGAACCTATGAATTACAATAGGAGTTCAAATGCAAGTTCCTTGACATTGTATCTAAAAGCATATAACAATGGTAGTACAATAAACTTTTACTAATATATATATATATATATATATATATATATATATATATTTTTTTTTTTTCAGATTAAAATATCACAGACTGAATCTAAGAAGGCTCAGTTGCTAAGAAATATTGACAATGGGTGGTGGAGAAAAGGAAGTTAGATAGTAATGGGTTAAATTAGTTACCTTGGTGGAGAACATGAGCAAAGCCTATGTTTGGTGAAATATTCCTTTAGGGACTGTTTAAATGAATGTGCATCATTGATGGACAGAATATGCTGAGGTAGAGAATTCCAGTGTTTGGCAATATGTGAGTATAAGGAGACTACGCTAAGAGTTCTGGGTTTTGTTTACCTTCAAAAATAATTTATCAGCAGACCTAAGAGATTTTAGATTAGTGTAGGATTGGACAAGGTCATATACAGCTGGGCAGTTGTCAGGTTTGTACAAGACTGTATGGGCAGTTAGTAGCTGAGTCAGAGTAAGCAGGAGAGGGAGCTCTAACCAGTTCAGCTGGAGAAGGGCAGTGCAATGGTGAGATCTTTGAGAAGGATTAGTGGCGAATTTGGCCATTTTGTGACCGCAAGATTCAAGGCTATTCAGTTCAGATTTGCGAAGATTGGTAAATATTTGTGAATAGTAAAGCAGGGACGATAAGAGATGGGTTCTGGCTGTTGCGAGTCTGGTATGGTCAGTAAGATATGATTTAGCCCTATAGAGAGAACCCAGTTTGACATTAACCTTTTTAATTGTTAGTGCAATGTGTTTGTCAAACTTAAGTCCACCATCAACTGTGACATGAAGACGTTTTTGTATGTTCAACAGGTTAGGTTTTGTGCCACTGGAGGAGGAAATAGTGATAGGTGGTTGGGTGGTTGGTTGGTTGTTGTTGAGGTATTACAGAAGACCATAAGCTTGGTTTTATTGGGGTTAAGTATAAGTTGATGGGCTGTCAAGTAGTTTTCAATACTGTGGAGAGCTGCCTGAGTTTTCTTCTTGGAGTTCCTTGATAGAGAGACAGAGCAGATTAAGGAAGCATCATCAGCATATTGTATGACTGAGGCTGGATTTGCTGAGGAGTTTAAGTCTTTGGTAAAAATGGTGAAAAAAAAGTGGGCCAAGGGTAGATCCTTGTGGGACTCCTACACATATAGGGAGCTGGGGGGAGAGTTTATTGCCCCATAAAGTGTCTTGTTTCCTTTCCGACAGGTAGCTATGAAACCAGCTTAGGGCTTCAGAGGTGCAGTAGTAGAAAGCCAGTTTATTGAGACGTATTTGATGAGGTACAGTGTCAAATGCTTTTGACATATCTAGGAAGATAGCAAAGACCAGTTGTTTTTTGTTTTTGAGTTGATTTACGGTATTAGTAAAGCTAATTAGTGCTGTACTGGTGCTATTCCTAGGTCGAAAACCATGTTGTGTATTAGATAATAGATTATTTGACAGAAAGTGGTCTAAGATCTGTTTGTGTAAAGATTTTTACTAAGATTTTGGCAAGTAGTGGCAAAATGGCTATGAGTCTGTACTTGGATGCATCAGTAGAGAGACTGCCTTTATGTAAAGGAATGACGTGAGATATTTTCCAGAGGAGTGGTACATACTGTTCAGAGATAGAACAGTTAATGAGAATAGATACAGGGTAAGTGATGGAAGTAGCAGCTAGTTGTAGAAAGTCACCAGGTAGCTGATCTGCAGCTAGTGTGCAAGGTTTTACTTTAGAAAGGAGATTTTTAACATAACTTGTTTGGATAGGTTTGAGATAGAGGAGGACATAATTGTTGTTCAAGGTTTGAGGTACAGACAGAGGCATATTAGGGGTTCTGTTTAGTACAGAGGTTACTGAGTTAATAAAATGGGAGTTAAATTTAGTGGCTATGCAATCATTTGGGTTGGTCAGAGTTGGGGCTGGGGTAGTGGGTTTTCCTGGGTTGAAAAGGAGGTTGATTGTTTGCCAGAATCTTTTGGGATTTTTCTGGTATTGTAGCTATGGTAGTAGTTTTTTTTTTTGTTTGTTTAATTAGTTTTTTGGTTTGATTTCTAAGTTGTTGGTAGGTAATGAGATTTTATTTACTTCTATTATTCTGAAAGAGATACCAGGTTCTGTCCCTTTGTTTTGGAAGAAGAATTGTGTATTTTGACAACCAGGGAAGCTGTTTGGATTTGGTACGAATTTTTCTAATTGGGACTAGATCATTAAGTATTTGTAGGAAAGCACAGCTGAAGTGCTGTACTGCATGGTCCAACTGAAGAGTTTTTAGAGGTGTCCAATCATATTATTGAAGATGATTATTAAATAAGGTAGGAGAAAAGTGTTTTTATTGTGAATATAGTAAAATGAAATGTTACAGGAATTGTGTGCATGTTTTCTAATCAATTAGGTAGGGAAGTGATCGCTTAGTGCGTCAGGGAGACACCCAGCATCATGGCTAATATTGGATTTGTTTGTTAAAATCCAGTAAAGAATGGATTGCCTGTTGGTGTTTGTCAATGTGTATGGGGTGGTTAATTTTTTGACAGAAATTGTACAGGTTTATAAAGTTAGTAGGGGGGTTAGAAGAGCAGGTAGTCCAGTCAAGATCAAAATCTCCAGGTATAATAGTTTCATGGCTGAAGTTGGTAGAGGCCCATTCAAGGATGTGTTCAATATATTGGAGGTTATTAGCAGGGGCAGGTAGATCGCTATAAAGATAGTTGACTTATGATTATTCATATCTAGACATGCTACTGAAACTTCTGAGTTACGGATAATCAGGTGAAGTAGAGTTAAGTTGTGCCAATTTAAGATGGTCTTTAAAGAAAATGGCAATCCCACCACCACGTCTAGATACTCTATCAATTCTAAGGATGTTATAACCATTGGAAAGAAATTCTTCAGATTTAATATGAGGCTTAAGCCATGTTTCGGTAATGACAGCTATATCAGGGGAGTAAAAGGCAATAGCAGCATGGAATTCATGTACTTTCTTTATCAAGCTTCTGAGGCTGACGTTAATGATGAGAAGGTCAGAGTTACTTTTTTCAGTGGCAAATAGGAGTTAGGTGTGAAGTTAAGGGAGGTGTCAGAATG
Organism: Protopterus annectens; assembly: GCF_019279795.1. NCBI lineage: Eukaryota > Metazoa > Chordata > Ceratodontiformes > Protopteridae > Protopterus > Protopterus annectens. The sequence continues at coordinate 1,724,934,422 of NC_056729.1, read as the reverse complement.
TGGATGGGGGGGGGGCCTGGGTTAGAATGGATGTCACACTGGAGTTTAATATGGGTACAGGAATGGAGGGTAAGACATCATATATATATATATATATATATATATATATATATATATATATATAGTGCAGTAGCAGAGGCTGTGGGTTTGAAAATATCTAAGAGATTAGTAGAGTAGGGGAGGTGTTGAAAAGGTATGGGGAGATGTGAACAGTGGGTTTGTCATGATGCAGGCCCTCAATTACTGGCAAGGTAGGGGAAGGGTTGTTTGTGAGAAGGTATGATTGAAAGGAGGTGGTATAAAGGGCTAGGAGTAACAGAGCCAGCAGGACAGGGAGAGAGAGATGATAGGTTTTATTAGAGGCATAGTAAAGAAGGCAGATTGTAGTTAAGGTCGGGGTGATAGATTGGAGATAAAGTAAAGAAAATCTTATGTAGAAGAGTATGAAAGGAGACTTGATGAGATAATGGATGAAGTGAGATTGAAAATAGTAAGTGGAGTGCTGACTGGAGGATAGGGAGAAGGGGAGGAGCCTCTCTAGGAATAAAGGAAACCGATCATCGGGTGGGTGGGAATAGGGGTAGGGTACGGAAGCGGAGTGAGCCTGAGTGCAGCGAGAGCGAATGGAGTGGGCAGCATCTGGAGCTAGCAAAGTGACAGCAGAAATGAGTTTGCAGAATAAATCAATTTTTTAATTAATATATGCAGATTTACACAGGTTATTAGAACTGCAGTTTTGTTTTAATGCTTTTTACATATGTCTACATATCATCTCTCTCAACCACTTAGATAAAGGGATCTAGATACAGCCATAAATAATGGGGGACAAGGGCCCAAAAATAGGGACAGTTTTTAAATATTGCTCTTACAAACTTAGAAAGTTGATAGAATAACATGTGTTGCATCAGTACGAATTTCTGAAGGGTATAAAGTCTGAAACTCAAATATCTGTCATTATTTTCTGACTTCAACCCTCAATGGCTTGCCAGAAAACACAATTTTATTAGGAAAAACAACAAAAATGTGAGGCAAAAATCTGTACAGTTGAGAGGTACATCTGCATAATAGACATCACAATCACTGAAAGCCTGCATTTTATAAGAAATATTCCAAACGAAAAAATACATGGTTCTGTTAAAACTTAAAACCCATAATTCTTCCCTCAACAGTATTCACAGTGTTTGCAACAAGGGCAGCCAGCCACTGTGTTTTCAGAATCAGAAGTTTGCCACTGCTCCAAAGAAATGTGCAAACTGTTCCTGAATAAAAAAGACAAAGTCACTTGAAATATCTCAGCCATTGTTCTGCTGCCAGCTCTCTGTCCTGAGCAGGCTGATCTATTGTTTTGTTGCCAACTGTCTGTCCTAATATGTGGAAAAAGAAAATAAGTTACTTCTCAGGTCATGAGAGATTCAACACTGTACATTATTTCCCTATATAGAACAAATTTAGTGGTACAACAGATAGCGCAGTTGCCTTTGGTGCAGAAGACTGCGGGTTCTAATCCCACACCAGGTAGACTGAGTACCAACACTGTGGTGTAGTATAAGGTGGGTGCTGCACTCTTGAATGTGTCACGCTTTGGATGAAATGTTAAAAGGAGGACCTAACTGCTTGAATTGCTGGTAGCTCAGGTGGATGTAAAAGATCCTACGGCACCTGTCAAAAAGAGTACAGGTAGTTCCCTGATGCCCTGACCACCTTTCCCCTAGCTGTATCAATACCACCAGGGGTCTCCGATGAAAAGAGACTACTCGCCTAGTGGGATTAACCTGGTTAACAATGGACAAATAAAAAAAAATTAATGACAAGTCACACTGAGTTAACTTTGTAAATCAGCGTTACAAACAATGTTATGAAGACTATAGACATTTGCCTTTACCATAACACATGATTTGTTGACAAAAAGGGAAGGTGTACCACCTAAATGACAAGCAGGCTAAAGAAGTGAAATGTAAAATTAAACTGTAAGTTTACCTGCACCTTCAAAGTTTATATCCAATTCAGTCTTTAATGAATGCGGGGCAGGATGTGGTGATGCAACACACCTAAGGACGTTCAGTGATGATTGCTGAACGTTTTTGCCAAGGATCAGTTCACCATAGCACAAAAGTCTGTCATACAGACTTTGCCGAAGCAAGCACCAGACGTAGGCACTCTTCTAGTAGAGGGCAGTTTGACCACAACTTTTGCAAATTTGTGGTTAGCCAGCTGATGATAAAAAAGTACAACAGGCAATCCGATTGGAAAGTGTCTGCTTGGCATCTGCAGGTCCTTCCCTTTCAGGAGCAAAGGCTATGAGTAGATGCTGTCATGCACTCTTCTTAGGCAATACCTCTGCAGCTGATATACACCTACTAAGAAAAAGGCTGTCTCTCCCTTGGACTCTGCTGCTTTCAGGAAAAAAAAAACAAAGGAAGGATCAAGCGGTCCAGAGGGACCTCTGCAACTACCTTCAGAAAAAATGTGAATTTTCCCTCAGAGATACCCAAGCCTTCTAAAAGAATAGGAATGAATCCCTAAATATAAAGGCCTGAGGTTCCCAGATGTTATGTGGACAAGTGATGACCACCTGGAACAGTGTCTTTCAGGAAATGAATTTCAACAGCAGTAAGCTAGCAGGCTCAAACAACAGAAGGGCAAGCCTGTCTATCATGCGTTCAAGTTCCATGGAGGGGTGGATTACTCCCTGTAGGATGGAAATGCAGCCTTCTGTTAAGGAACTACTTCACCAACCCATGACGGGACACAATATCATCCTCCAAAAGGTTATGATGGACAGAAACAGCTGACATATGTATCTTGACTGCAGACTAACATAGAACCAGACCATACAGGTGCATGAAGAAAATCATAACCACTTGAAGACTGACAAGGGTAGTAATGGGTACAGCTCTGTCACAAACTGAGACCCTTTCCTGCTCAGCAGCAGGAGTCTGCTAAGTAGAAGAATTGCTGGCAGTCTATATCACCTCATCTCCAAAATCCTACTGCCAAGTTTGGTAGAATAGGTGGGGCTACATTAGCAGCCAGGTCCAGACTGGAGCTGGTTGCCTCTTCATCCATGGTGGATGCCCTCGTCTAAGACAAGGAAGATAACCTGAGACCACTATCATCCTTTGGCCCTGAAACTGTATCATTAGCAACTACCAAGGGCTAAGAAAGAGTTTTTTTTTCTTCCCTGAACTTTTCAGTGTTATACAGAATCAGCAGGAATGCTGGGAAAAAACAGGAACATCTGTACCACTGAAAAGAGGATGAATGTGGTGAAGTAGCATAATGGTTAAGGTATTTGACTTACAGACATAAGGTGCAGGGCTTGATTCTCACATGGGATAATTGGTTATTACTACAGATTCATTCTACCTAACCCTTTCCTCATTTCATGTCTTTGACTTATATTGACAGAAATCACTTTAGAACTCTGACCATATACTGTTTCTTCCTCTTTCACTTCCACAAGGAAGTATTTCTTTGGGTTGGGAGGGTGGCCTAATGGTTAAGGTGTTTGCCTTACAGACACAAGGTGCAGGGTTTGAGTCTCACAAGGGATAATTGGCTAGGCTTAAAATGGCTTGCAAGGGCAGTTAGCTTAGTACTAATCTATGAACCTATGAACCTATGAATGCATCCACTGTTACCAGACACTTGCCCACCTGCTTTCAACAAAAGAGAAGAACCACCCCATATTACTAGATGGCAAACAGCTTAAGTTTTGAAGGCCCTTACTGGTGCAAAAAACTAAGTATAGCCTCTGTATTCGGACCTCAAAAAGGAGGCTGGAGGGCCATTTCAAAGCAGCTTTGTCACATTCACCTTATGAGGGATTTGAACTGCTGAAAAAATGATACTGCTGTGTTTAGCCAATGCTCCTGACTTACTTCTGGTTTTCTGATCAGACAAGTAAGCAGCTTTTTATGCAAGGATGGGAGAGCCACATGTACGTCTCTGAGTTTTAAATGGTTGATGAGAAGCTCCTCTCTGGGGGAGAGAAGCATATTTCCTGCACAGAGTGGGAACACAAGTTATTTTCCTAGACCACAAGTTTCAGAGGTCATATCCTGGCACAGCAAGGAGTCTACAAGGGTCACTGCCTATACAGGTACTAACAGGAACAAACCACAGAATTATTTAACATTCTGCACAATCTTGAGCCATAAGCATTATTTACTGCACCCTTTACTCATTTTTGGGTAGTCTCCCCTGCATCACAAGTTGCAGTTTGCTATTTGACTCATGCCATCGAATCAAAAGCAGCCTGGATCGTCATGCCATCAAATCAAAAGCAGCCTGGATCGTCATGCCATTGAATCAAAAGCAGCCTGGATCGTCATGCCATCGAATCAAAAGCAGCCGGGTCAACATTAGATGCAAGACCGCTTAAATGTTCGAATCTCTAAAGATCAACCTTTAGAGATCGAACAGGTAAGCGGTCGAATTTTTACAAAAATTAAAAAAAAAAATTGCACAATTAAAAAAAAGACTAAAGGGTTTAAGCAGGGGGGGGCATCCCCCTACTTTAATATACCAACTCCAAGATTGCACCACAGTGTAGGGAATTGGAAATTTCCCATTTCCACACTGTAGTTCACTGAAGTGCGATCTCGGGGTTGGTATATTTAAGTAGCGGGGGAGTGTGGGGAGTGCAGGTGGCTTGCCCCCCTGCTTAAACCCTTTCTTTGTATTTTTTTTTTATTTACTTTTTTACAATTTAGAACGTTTAAGTGTTTGATCTGTAAAGGTCGACCTTTACAGATTCGAACATTTAAGCATTCGTTGTAGACCCAAGCAGCCTGGATCATCATGCCATCAAATCAAACGCAGCCTGGATCATCATGCCATGGAATCAAAAGCAGCCTGGATCGTCATGCTGAGACAGCTTGGGTAAACACAAATCCACATGCTGCAACATGCAATGTTTTCCACTGCTGTTACTGCTTTCATTATGATAGTCCCTGAACTAAGAACTTCACTTTCTGATTGTTTGAAACAGACATCAACCCATCTTGTTAAAAAGGAGAAAGTCCACTTTGTTGCTGCCTAAAATCCAATTGCTGTAAAAAATAAATGCATTGCCGAAACTAGTCAAAATGACTTATCTGACTACATATAACCCCTAAACACATCTGTAAAGCTAAATAGCATTATGTAAATGTATCCTTAACAAAACTTCAAATAGAATTTTTTGAAGGGGCAACCCACCCACCCAATCACTGCACAGTACCTCTTACTTTTTTATTGTCTACTTGAGGTCATAGCACCTTAGAAAAAGTGTTGTTGTTGTTGTTTGTCTTTCGGCTTTTTCCCGGTAAGTGGTCGCCACAGCGGAACTCCGATCCGCTAATGACTGGCAGTAGATTTTTACGAAACACCAGGGTGCCAGCTCAATGCCTAACCTTCAATGTAGGCACACCCATTTACGCATGCATGTCTTTCGAATGTTACCCAACCGCGGGGAGGACATGCAGACTCCACAGAGAAGGCACTCCCAAGCCAAGCCGAGAATCGAACGGGAGAACCTCTTGATGTGATGTAACAACGCTACCGCTGTACCACCACGGCTATATACCTTAAAGAAAGTGTAATCATTGATAATAAAAAAATAATATATATACTCAATATACAATGTAAAGCACATCATTCGATCCCAAATGCATGACTAGAAAAGTGTCGTGAACAAACATGGTGAAACAGTTTAGCAAAGAAATATGGTGCACAAATCAGCAGGTGATGCTGGGTTTTGAGCACCATAAATGAATTCAAAAAAATTTCCATCAGCATGAACATAAACAAGAATGCAGTTCTAGACCTGCTTGTCCATCCATTACATGCTCATCATACACGTTTCACATAGCTCCGCCCCCCAACCGTACTCCCAGCTAATAACTACAGCTGATGTATCTTTGAAAATATCTCATTTCATCCGTGAATGATTACAAGCTGTAATATTGGGCGTCACTCCCACAACGTCCACCTGTAGACTAGATACCCCTGAGCAAGTCTTTTAACTACACAGTGTTCCAGGGTCACCTCTAAAAAGACACTTGTTTCCAGTGAGTTTCTCAAGTTGACAAATAAAAAATAAAATACATTCTTCAAGGTGTGACTATGACAGATTGAAACCTGGATGGCTGTTTTGTCCTTCAACATGCAGCTGGTGTTGATGTACCTTCCTATGAAGTTAAATGCTCAAGTTATAAATAGGCTGCTAGATTACAGAATAATTATTCCCGTTTAGTAATTTTACTGAACATTTCTTTGGTTAGTCATCCCTGGAGAGGTGTTATGGTAAATATTCCTGTTTTATATTTCAGTATAACATGTTTCTGTATTGTTTTTGAATATTTTTATTTTTCTTACTCTGAATTGTCTCCCCTGTTAAGAGTTTTTATCTAGCCACATCGTTTGTCTTCAGTTGTATAGTTGTATATTTATCTTTAACAGCAATATATATATATATATATATATATATATATATATATATATATATATATATATATATATATATCAGGAAGTTGAGAGATAGCATTAACACTGTCAGGCATTAAGAAAGGGTGACCTTAAAAATGCATTAGCTAGGCACAATTTGAGTATCCCTCAGTGCAAAGAATTCAACTTTACTGTATTAGAAAAAATGTCTAGTTTGTAGGGAGAGTGCAACCCCCAGCTTGAAGTGAAAGAACTCAGATGGCAAACTAAACTGCAAGCAGACACGCCCCTGGCTTAAATGGAAATTTAAATGTAAAAAGCATTCTAAAATGGAACAGGTAGGGTGGGAAAAGGAATCTTAACCATCCAAAGGTATTCATATCAATTGCAACTGTTAAATTTCTGATGAAGTTTTACTTTTCACATGAAAGAACAAAAGCACTGAAATTTTTAAGCTTTGTATGTTTTGAAAGTGACAATGTTTTCTACTTTAACTTCTGACTGTGGTTTACATTCCGCCAAGTCCGAAAAAGGTTTCCGTATATATATATAAAAATTGGGTGAAGACAGATGAAGGCTGCCAGCCTAGCCAGATAGAATTTATAGATAATTCTGTCATTTGTAAATATTAATGTAAGCCACAGGCTTGTTGTCTTAAATGGGAAAAAAATGCTGTTACAAAAATGTAACAATAGTGCTCTCTGTTGCCCAAGTAAAACATGTTGTGACGCTTTGATCTAGGTGAAGGAATTTTTGCTATTGTTTTAAGGCCAGATTTAATGGCCAGTATTTGCATTCATAAATGTCCTTTAGTGCTCTGGTTTCTGCCTAGAGGTGTAGAATGTAAATGTAGTTTCTGTTAGTCTTGGAACCCAGGGAAGTGTGAAGAATGGTGTAATGTGAACCAGGAATGTGATTTTAAAAACAGAGAATCAGAGAGCATTAAGCATTTTTGTCCTGACCATCCAACTCACAGCACTGCTTTGCTCTATATGTAAGTTGTGTTCTCTGTTAGAAATAGCTAGAAACTAGAAAGATTAGACTAAGTGTTTTTCTGTGATGTCAGAACTGCACTACTGAATTATTGTAAGTATTTCTCTGTGATCTCTGAACTCTTGACTAGCACAGTGTAGTAAAAAGTATTGCCTTGTGTTTTGACTATTTGTTATTAAATATTTTTAAATTCTTCCAACTGTGGCTGTTTTTGTAGAGATAATTTAAGCTCTTTAGAGTACTTGCTTGCCTTTGGTAAAATTGTACAAAGCCACTCTAATAGCTTTTGCCCTGGGCTATACTACCAATTGGATAATAATATTGCACAGTAATAATTGGACACCCTTTTAAGGGCCTTTGAGTAGCTGATTAATATTAGTGGGTGGTGGCAGCTGGTACTACCGTATAGTCTGAGAAAAAGGGGCATAGCTGGAAAACCTGTGCCAGCCTTCCCCAGGAGTGTCTGTGTGGTTGTATAAACTCTTCTCAAAGTGTGTGTGTGTGTGTGTGTGTGTGTGTGTGTGTGTGTATTCAGTAAGGTTTTACTACCAATATATTTTCTTATTTGTCAAGTGTGGTTTTAAATTTTACTTAGTATCAACAGTTTTTATCATATTTAGTACTGTATATTTCATTTTTAACTAAGTTGGTTTGAATATTCAAGGAAGTGATGTAATGAGAGTTTGTTTTAATTGGTTTAAATATATAAGAAAGTGATGCAATGACAGAAGCCTTTCTGGTGAAGTCCCTGGTGAGAGACAAAAGCGCTTAATGAACATCCTGAATGTCTTGTGGAGTAAAAGCTCTGGTTCCAGTGTTGCCAACTGTATTCCCATTTTATAACACTCAGTCTTCATTTACTAGCTTGTTTCTGAGTGTTATCCTGCTGTTGTGTGGTTTGTAATTGTCCTAACATGTCACAAGTTTATCCTGTGATGTCCTCCAAATTAGACATGTCTGGTACACCTTTTTGTATAAGATGACTGACAGAGGATATTCAGCATAAAGTGCTTAAGCCACCACATCCGACTCAGGCCCAATGTGATGAAACAACAGATGTACTCAGAAGTCCTCCCAGACTGCAGATCTCTTCACTCTGTCATGAACATTGAGAACAGCTATCCAGTGAAGAAACATCCATTATCTCATCCTTTCAGTCACTGGCCAAAGCTTATGACCACAGCCAGGGACAGGAACATGACTGACTTGTACCTTGAGAGTCTGCTATGATATGGTTTTCCTCTCACAGCCGGAGTTTGCCACATTACCTTCAGTACTACTGCCACTGTAGCCACCCACTTGACATTTCCTTGAGCCATCCATCCATCCACAACTCTTTTTTCCCATTTTTGCACTTGGGGTCAGGGTGTCACTTCAACAGTGACAATCATCAACAGTGAACACAATAGAAATGGGTTGTTCATGGTAGTTAATCAACCAGCATACAGTTGGGAAATAGGACAAAAATCAGTAAACCCAAATGATTACCATCTGAAACTCTGGGACTCATCAGAGCAAGTCCTGAAACACAGAGACTGAATGGCCGAAAGATTGGACGTGCATACACTAAGCCTGAGATGCCATTTCTCAGACCATTCCCTCTTCTCTGAGGTACAGTGATCTCAGAGTTGGTTTATACAAGTTTGGCGGGGGTGCAGGGGGGCTAGCACCCCCCCACACACAAAAAGAAGTTTAAAGAAAAAAAGCGATTCACTCTTCTCCTGTGTTTTTGGTCTTCTTTTTTTTGAGTTTTGCGGCACTTTAAGTGCCAACTTTTCAATAGGGAACCGTGCAGACACAGGGACAACATGCAAATTCCACATAAGCAGTAACCGAAGATCATGCATGTACCTTAAAAATTTAAGGTGCAAGACAGAACTATTAACCATTAGGCCAACAAGATGCCCAACAAGATTTCCTAAATCTTCTGAAACTATCAAAGAGTAATGACGCAAGTAAAACAGGTCTCTTTGGACCAAAGAATCCTAAAATTATGTAATTAACTCATATTGCCCCGACCAACTTTTCTGTAATCAGTATGAATATCACTTTTAGTCTCCAAAAAAAAAAAAAAAAAACATTGGCCTACTGGCTCTAAGTCAGTCAACAAAGAGTGATAAAATAAATAAATAAATAAAAATAGATAAAATTATTCAAATCTATCTTCCATCAACATTCAGCACATTAAAAATAGCTCAGATTTGCATATGGGGGGACATGAAACATTCTTCTACAGCAGAGCAAACAGAACATATAGGGTATTTTTGCAAGCCTTTCACAAAGTGCATGCCTCACTCACCAGAACAACAGTTGTTGTTGTGTCTTTCGGCTTTTCCCGGTTAGGGGTCGCCCCAGCGGAACTCCGGTCTGCTAATGATTGGTAGTTTATTTTTACGTGCCGAGTTACCAGCCCTGACACACAACCTTCAACGAAGGTATGCCCATTCACGCATGTCTCCACACAGAAGATGCTCTAGCTGAGAATCGAACCGGACAGCACCAGAATAACAGTATACTAGCCATTTTATTACAAGGGGTGTATATATAGCTTTAAATATGCTAATATGTAGTTACAGGAAGTTGCATGTCATGTGGTACATTTTCCAGAGGCAGCCTTATTAAATGCCTCATTGTGGCCAGTAACATGTTCACAGTGTCCTAGTTGCTTACAGAGCATTCAGACACATATCCAAACATTACATAAGTCTCTGAAGTTTGTATAATTAGCTGCATATACAAAAACAAAATTATAAAAACTCCCAAACCTAGTGGCTGTACAGGGGTTGGGACTGAAGCAAATGGAAGGGATTTTAATAGTCGATGGTCAGTACTGCCACAGAAGGACGCAAAAAATAAATAAGTACAGAAAAGTTTAAATAAATAAAATTACAAAACCACCCAAAGAAAACTTTACAACATTAAATGCACAATTGTGAATGAAAAATGCATTTGCATGGATTATAAAACCCTGAATACATTTATTTATTTATTGTTGGTTAAATAAGTACGTAATGAGGTCCAAAGACCCTTTGTTTTCAGCCACACCCCTTGCAAAGAGGCAGGAAACATTGTAATAAATGCAAAGAGCAAACAAAATATTAAGTCATCACACAGATGGACTCTTTTTAATCTATTGTTCACCTGGTTAGTCCGTTAGTATAATTTCCTCAATTTCTTTGTTTCCATCTTCCAAATGAGTACTCCTAAATACTTTTTTTTTAACATTATTAACTCATATAACCCCCTGTGATTTTATTGTTCATATCAAAACTTGCCTCTAACTTCACAAACTAGAAAGATCACCTTGTTTTAACTGACTCGGCTATGATCCAAATTAGGCTATGTTTCAGCTAACAAATACACTTAAACATTGCAAGACGAGTTAGAATCAGAAAAAAATTCTCTTGGCTATCCGAAATGGAGCTTAACAAGTCCACTTTTTTTTCCTCAGATAAAAAAAAAGGGATTGTAAACCGACCTTTCACCAGTCAAATTTTGTTAATGTGACTTACCAACTGTGTTTTTTATTATAACAAATAAAGCACTGTTAGGGCACATTCTACCATATCTGAAAATAATTTCAGCTCAGGACGTCTGAAGCTTCAAGCTTATGAAATACTCATTTACTAAAAACTGCAGGCCAGATCCCCAGTCTAAGAGTTTGGCTTTGGTAGGGAAGTACTGCATGGAAAAACTTCTCAGCTGACCACCATGACTGATTACGCTACAGACAACTACGTTTTTACTTCAGAGTAATGAATGCTGTGACATCAGGCCTCTCCAAAGAATGACCGTGCAGTAACTGTGTAAGGTACGCATCATTACAACAGAACTCCGATGGAGGGACCTGCGGCAATATAAATAACGTATTGGTCTACATGTTTTGAATTTGGGTTATGCATTATGCTAATACCCTGACAACACAAAGTTACTGTGTGTCATCTATGTCTGCATGGAATTATTTCTTCTCATTGAAAGTTGAATTTGTTTATGTCACTGCTCCCTTTATATAGGGCACATGGAATCTTATCCTGCTCTCACTGGAAGTTGAATTTGGTTATGTCACTGCTCCCTGTATATAGGGCACATGCAATCTTACCCTGCTCTCATTGGAAGTTGAATCTGGTTATGTCACTGCTCCCTTTATATAGGGCACATGCCATCTTACACTGCTCTCATTGGAAGTTGAATCTGGTTATGTCACTGCTCCCTTTATATAGGGCACATGCCATCTTACCCTGCTCTCATTGGAAGTTGAATCTGGTTATGTCACTGCTCCCTTTATATAGGGCACATGCCATCTTACCCTGCTCTCATTGGAAGTTGAATCTGGTTATGTCACTGCTCCCTTTATATAGGGCACATGCAATCTTACCCTGCTCTCATTGGAAGTTGAATTTGGTTATGTCACTGCTCCCTTTATATAGGGCACATGCCATCTTACCCTGCTCTCATTGGAAGTTGAATCTGGTTATGTCACTGCTCCCTTTATATAGGGCACATGCCATCTTACCCTGCTCTCATTGGAAGTTGAATTTGGTTAGGTCACTGCTCCCTTTATATAGGGCACATGCAATCTTACCCTGCTCTCACTGGAAGTTGAATCTGGTTATGTCACTGCTCCCTTTATATAGGGCACATGCAATCTTACCCTGCTCTCATTGGAAGTTGAATCTGGTTATGTCACTGCTCCCTGTATATAGGGCACATGCCATCTTACCCTGCTCTCATTGGAAGTTGAATCTGGTTATGTCACTGCTCCCTTTATATAGGGCACATGCCATCTTACCCTGCTCTCATTGGAAGTTGAATTTGGTTATGTCACTGCTCCCTTTATATAGGGCACATGCAATCTTACCCTGCTCTCATTGGAAGTTGAATTTGGTTATGTCACTGCTCCCTGTATATAGGGCACATGCCCTCTTACCCTGCAGGTGCACCAATCATTAGACTGACATTTCACTTACAAAGGATGATCTGTAACAGTTAGAAAACCAGGCCAGACACTTTTATTTACATGTAAAATCATAAATGTAAGGAAATACTGCCACAACACTCCTTTCCTTCTATTATTGTGAATAACATTCACAGCTGGAGCTTGACTTCTGAAGTTAAACGTACAAAGTCAGCTTAACAATTTGCAGCCTAGAAATACTGAAGATAAACCTGTATTGCATCTTCTCAAGTCATGTAAGTAATCATCATGTTCTTATAATGGTATATACAGCCCTTAATTGGAGAACAGATCTAAACCTGATCACCATAACTTATTACATCAGCAGCTTCCTGCTTATCATAAGTACTCCAATTAAATCGTCATCCATCTGTACATTATTACAGATTATTATTAGTACAGAGTTCTGTTCTGGGACCTCTGCTGTTTGGCATCTACTTCTCTAAAGTAAAAGCCAATACCAAAGGGCCATGGCTCACTAAGTTTGCAGATTACTGCAAAGAGCAGTAACTGCTTCCCCAAATGACTTAGCCATCCTGCAGGTAGATTTCTCTCAAATAAATAACCGTTGCCAAAATCATGGACTGAAACTAACTGCCAAAAAAGACATTGCTGTATCCATTGGGAAGACATCTATCCCAGGGAACTCCCACATTGACAATATGCCCCTAAGAGTTGACACAGTTGTTTCGGGATTTGGAAACTTATGTGAACACTGGCCTAACTTTTGACCAACACGTGTCTACTGTCATAAGAAAGTCCTTGTATATTGCACAGCTCATAAACAAAGGGATGTCACTGTCCCCCTTTATTCGGCCCCCTATTAGGTCAGTCATTGAATATAAAGCCTCCTTTAACATGTATCCGCCCAGACGTGAATTAACTGGAATGCCTACAGAGATAACTTATTAAACAGATACACGGTCTAAACAGCATGTCCTACATGGACTGATTCAAAGTCCTGTCACTATACTCGGTATCCTATAAACTGATAAGAGGTGACCTGACATCCTCAGACCCAATACTGATGGATTTACAGACCAGCAAGTCAAATGGCATCATAAACACTCAGTATAGGGATCTAAACCTCTTCTGTAATATGATCAGAATGGTTTAGAGGGACATGCATCTCCGATAGAAGATACTGCTGTTCTGGAATAGACTCGCCATCCACATAAAACAAAGCTCATTCCTGTCCACATTCAAGTGGAACCTTGGATCTATGGATAGGAAACAGAAAGTTTACCCCAGGAATGGCCCTGGACAGAAGTAGCTCCTAAATGCTTTATCCCCTTGCATGTGTCCACTCAAATTATCTATGGTATGATCTCAGCTATTCTCATCAGGGATAACATATAATTATCAGCCATGGGATAGGTAAGACCAATCACAAACCAAAAGGGATAGGTAAATTCAAGCATAAAAACAGAAACCATCTAGTCTTAAAATGGCCGCAAGTGCAGCTATCCTGCTACTTGGCTATGAATGTGTAACTCGCATCTCTCGGTTTATCAGGAAAAATAGAGATAACTGTAGCTTGTTTATTGAACAGAAAAAAGTATGCATTTACATTCCTGAATTTATCTTTAAACTCAGAAATGGTTTTCATCCTCAAATTTAAAATATTTAAATGACAGTAAGACGTAATACTGTCACTTTAATAATACATCTCTCACAACTGTTCCTGGTTCTTTCTCATTTTCTGTCTTTAGCTATTTGTTACTCTTTCTCCTCTTGGTTAAACCAATATTTTGATTGACTCACACTCACTTTCTTGATAAAAATGTGTTATTTTCTTTTTCATGTGGACTTTGGCATACACATTTTTCTTTTTTTTTCTTCAGAAAAATCCTTTTTCACTCTTAACTTATTCACAGTAATTCAAAAAAATGCAAACCAGGGCAAGAGCAGGAAATGACTAACAGCATTTGTCAGAAATTTAATAAAACCAACAGTGCACAGTTTAATACTATTGTCTATCTTCTAAGCATGAACAACTGACTCAGTAGAGCCAAACCCAACCTCGGAGAACACTGCTATGGGCTGCGCTGGCAGACTACAGGATCAAGTACAAAATGTAGAGAAAAATGAAACATAAAGGCACTCTAGTAAATCCAAAGCACGAATGGGGCAATACAGCCAAAATGTTCCTATGGCCGAGTGCAGCGAATGAAAGCACAAACACTGCACACTTTAACACTGGTTTCTTTATCTTCCTAGCAGGAACAACTGGTTCAGTAAATGTTAGGGTACAGTACATTGCATTCTCTATGCTTACTTAGGACACATCTTCCTGTGGTAAGGACTTTGTTTCACCTTTAAGACAATAATATAAAAAGCTTCCTAAATAATGGCAGAAAACAGTTAAACAACAGAATAAAATGTCTTAACTAATGAGCTAAGGTCAGCTAGACGTTTGCATATAAAGGATATGAAGGGCCCTAGCAGAGTCCTACTGAAGTTCCCTGGAATTATAACACCTTTGAATCGGACGGCTTTGTTTAAAAGAGTAGAAATGAGGTGTTGGAACTTTTGTAGAAGGTCATAAAGGTATTTTACTGTTATGTGAAGTGTCTGGACTAATTAATGATAATCTAATAAGAAGCCAACTGGGTGTTTGGTCTCTGGTAGATATAGCTTGATTTCAAACATTTACGTGTAGAGGTTTCTTTAAATAGCAAAAATATTTCACCAACTCGTCTTACAAGTGGTCTACAGTTAAAAATATAATTGTACCCTGAGAAGTGTTGTACGCCTGGAATATCATCTTTAATCCATTATTCTATAATGGCTATTAAATTTGGCGAATCAGTAAGGAGAAAGACATCAAATTGTTCATGTTTGTACTTACTTGTAGGCGTTATGCAGCATTTTGTTGGAGAGGAAATCTGGAAAAAAATTAACAGAAGCATGAGTTTCTGTTCCTGGACCAGTCTACGTTACTTCTTAAATGCAATCACAGTATTGGCGTTAACTTCAACATAAATTTAGGCCATTTAAAATAATTCCCATGTAGTGATGGGGTTGGGAGGGTGGCCTAATGGTTAAGGTGTTTGCCTTATAAACACAAACTACAGGGTTTGAATCTCAAAGGGGATAATTGGCTAGGATTAAAATGACTCGCAAGGGCAGTTAGCCTAGTACTAATCTATGAGCCTATCTATGAACCTATGATCATTTTATGTTTACTTTACTGGCAGCTGTGATGACTTTGCATTTTAGAGTGAATCCTGCAAAACTGCTGTTTGACAGTGTAGAGCTGAACTGTACTGGTTACTGGGAAAGGATGAAATGCTTATTGCCAAAGTCTGTGGAACTGGTGTGTGTAAGGTTTGCAGAGAAATGATGAGGTGACCTGAGGGAGTTTGGTTAGGGGAAAAAATCAATAGGGAGAAGCAGGAATGGGGTCTAATACAGAAGAGAGTCGATTATCCGAACGTCGATATCCAAAACATCAATTATCCGAACACAGCCCTCCAAAGTTTTTGGATAGGAAAAATTATAAAGTCTGAATATGTAAACATTATACACATTCTTTTGTGTGTGTTTTTTGAGCTTGTAGCCCACTCGTGTGTGAAAAATATTCTTTATTGTCCACTGGAATTGCTGAATGGTTAAAAAGCGTATTCCCTGCATGCAGGAATAACAAGATTTTAGAAGTTTGTTATCCGGTTCAATGTATGTTTGATTATCAAAACAGTTTGATATTCAACTATCTACTGTACTGAAAAAAATACCATTAGCACTGAAGAAGGAGAAGGTGTTTGGATTTTTTAAGGGGTATTAGAAGTAGGACATTACTCTAGTAAGGGGATTAGAGATTGCAGAAGGAAAAAAGTGGGGGGAGTGCTTTGGGTGGATGTAAGACTGACTGGTAGGGTGACCTACAGGAAAATGGTGGCAGAATTCTTTTTCTTTTGGAAGTGAACAGAGGAAATGATGCAGTAGTGAGTCAGACTGACTAGAAGGACGACCAATAAGAAAAGGAGGGTCAAGATGACATGAATACTCAATAAACCCCTCTGACATTTTGGTGACTTGGTACCTATAGTGCAGCTTTATCTTTAGCAGCTGTAAGACTAAGCTATGTAGATAGACAGCAGACAAAGGGGGAGGGAGCCTGAAGTCAATTAAACCAGGGCTTGCTGGTATCAATTCTGGGGCATTCCACATTGCTTAGCTATGTTGCACACTGTTGATTTTTTAAAGAATGGTCTCTTCAACTGTATGTAATGAATTTCCCATGCTCTAAGTGGTTCCAAATTAACTGTTTCACTGCTCTACATTAAAACCACATTCCTAACTAAAGGGACATCCTGCCAACGATAGCCAAATATGCGGCCAGCATACCTAAACCTTTGCACCTTCTAGGTGCCGTACATCACACTTACGTTCTTCATCTAAGGTACAAGGTATAAAAGTGACTTACAAGCACCTAATCCTCAAAACTGATTACCCTAGGAGAACCAGAGCAACCCAAGATGAAAGAGAAGAAGACGGACCCCCCATACCAGGGGGTAAGAAACACAGCAATACAGGGGGAAGAAAGGAGGAACTGAATACTGCAACAGTGAGAAGTAGGACATCTACTGTTACAGTAATATCTTCTACAACTATACTATGTCCTTCCTTATCACTGTTGCATTATTCCTTACTAAAGAGAGAGTACAAAAGCTAATGGTGAGGACGGATGGACAAAGCCACAGAACAGTCCTCTTATAAACCATGCAGACTGGACCTGGCAAAACCAGATATGGCCCTTGAAATGATATCCAACTTGCAGTGTTTAGTAAAGGTGTGTACAGAAGGCAGCTACCAAAATGGATCTAGTATACAGACCCATGAAAAAGTACCAGAGAAACACAATTTCATGGAATGGTGCTCAAATTTCCTTATATCCTTAACCTTATCCAGGTAATATTTGCGCTACCTATGCAGATCAAAGGTATGAAAAATCCTGTCATTATCATTCCGTGAAGAAGAAAAAAGACGGAAAATGCTCCAATTCAAAGACAAATCATTAATTACCTTGGACATTACAGAAGGATTAGTACAAACAGTAACTATTTGTGAAAAACCGAAAAGGTGCAACTGCCATGAGAGGCTGAAGTTCAGAAACCCTCTAGTCAAAAGTAACAGCCACCAAAAGAACAGTCTTCCAAGCATAGAACTGCAAAGGAAAAGAACCTGCAGGCTCAAATGGTGGCAGAGTCAACTTTTAAGAACAAAATTAAGGTCCCAAGGAGGAGGAATAGACGTTCTTGGTGGCTTAATATGAAGAGCTCCTTCCAGAAACTGTTTGACTTCAAATCTTAAAGACAGGGGTGGATTCAAGAGTTGACAAGCAGAACTGGCTGACAAATGAGCCTTAACAGAACAGTATGCCAGGTCAGAACTGAGCAACTCACATAGAAAAGAAAGCACAGAAGGAATAACCACAGAAAGACGGGCCTGCAAAACCTGAAGAATGTCCTCCGAAAACTGGTGTCTAAAAGGAATCAAAATTGTAGGAATAACACATGCAGAGGAGGAATGAGGTTTAAAAGAAGGTAGGATGTGAATGAGTTATGTAACGTTCGACTGACAATCACTGGGTAGATTATAAGTGATGTATAATGTTTGCAACTACAATCATGTCAAAATGGTTTGTGATGTATAATGTTTGCAACTAAAATTATGCCAATATGGTTTGTTTTCATTTACATATGTGTATGATTCCCTATGTCATATATGATAATTTAATAAAGATGTTTCTTATTTAAAAAAAAAAACTCCTTGAACCATGATGCCTTTGGAAGAAGCTTCCAAATCCTGATCCAAAGCATCTATGTGCAGGCCCTGAGTGAGAAGAAGAGCTTGGAAAGGCAGGTCAGGATTCATAGAAATTGGATAAATCCATCAAAGGAACTTGAGAAGGAAAGAACTCGAGAAAGTCCAGAGGATGGCAGCGTTGAAACCAGTTTTAAGATACCATTGAAACTTCCTCATGTGGAGTCTGAATGGGATCATAGGAATGGTGGATGCCATGAACCCCAGACCTCGAACAAATTCTCTTGCAGGCACCTCTGAAAAGGAAGAAGAGACTGGAAATAAACTGTCATTGAAAGGCCCTTGGGAGGAGGAAGCAAAGTCAGTATTGGCAAGGTTTGAATCCTGCAACCCAGAACAAATGGTCCAGAGAGGGAGTCACAACAGTCTTTTTGAGATCCAAAGTGAACCCCACACTGCAGAG
This sequence comes from Protopterus annectens, assembly GCF_019279795.1. Taxonomy (NCBI): domain Eukaryota; kingdom Metazoa; phylum Chordata; order Ceratodontiformes; family Protopteridae; genus Protopterus; species Protopterus annectens. The sequence goes on along the minus strand of NC_056729.1, from coordinate 1,724,915,814 downwards.
CAGAAGCATAGTACATTCTAGATCCTGAAGTAGAAGTTGCTGGGAGGGGGGGGTGAATCAGAAGGTCTTCCAAATAACGGAAGATCTGAACACCCTGAAGACTGCAGAAGACTACCACCAGGGCCAGGCATTTGGTAAAGACTCTCAGAGCTGTACAAAGAACAAAAATCAAAGCAGAGAACTAATAATGTGAGCAAGAAACATAAAGATTTTCTGAAGAGATGATGAAGAAGATTATGATGGTGGGCATCCTTCAGATCCAGAGACACCAGGAAGGTTAGAGGAAGTAAATACTGTGGGAAGAAATAGTCAGGGAATTGTTATGGCTAGGCTTGTACAGGCCCTAGGGCTGATAGCCTAGTACCATCCTATGAACCTATGGAGAGACAGCATCTTAAATGAGAGAACCTTTATAAATATGTTAAGAAAGGAGAGATCCAGAATGGGTTTCCAAGAACTTTCCTTCCTGGGCACAAGGAACATTATGGAATAAAATCCTTTAAGAGGCAGAATGGTTCTTTTCACCAAAATGTCTTGAAGAATCAAATGAAAATTAGGCAGATGACAAACAGGAACTGGAGGAATGCCCAAAACGAGAGGAAGTGACTTCCATACCACAAAGCAACCTTTCTGAATTATGAAAGGCACCCAGGAATCTGTGGTGATTTGTTGCCAAACTAGAAAAGACAGATGGAACCTCAAAGAGACAGAGAGGGAATTTGAAATGTGAGTGTCAGATAGAGGCAGATTTGTCAGGAAAAGAAGGCTTTTGGCCCTTAATACCCTAAGGCTCATCAGGAAAACCCCTCTTTGACGGTTTCTTACCTCTGGGAGGCTGTCTTTGCTGCCTAAGCACAAAAGGAGATTTAGATGGGTAATTTCTTGAAATTTCAGAAAAGGAGACAGGAAGGTTCGTTTATGGTCCTGAACGAACATTTCCTGCAACATCTAGAAGAGCTTGGCAGCAGCAGAGACTGCCAGATTCTGATTGTTTAATGCATAATCTACTAACTTAGCCCTAATGTCTTCAGGGAGAGATTGTAACCTCAACCAGGAATACCTCCTCATAACAGACCCTGATGCAGTCTCCTTAGAAGAGATATCAGCAGCATCACAGCTGCATTTGATGGAGTGACGAGGCTACCTGGGAAGCAGTGCTCAAAAGGAAAATGGCAGAAAATTTAGCTACAGAATTGGACACATCAGTCAGAACCCCCCCCCCCCAAGTTGTGAATGAAGAGTCAGCACATACCTCACCATATGGGTCTGGTAGTTTATGGCCCTGAAAGCAAATGTATAAATGTTTTTCCCATACCTGTCCATAGCCCTACTGTCCTTATGAGAGTGAGAAAGTTTAGAAGAGGACAGTAAGTTACAACAGCCAAACAGATCACTGTAGGGTCATATGAAGGGTTTTTATATAAAACTTTTGAGCCTCGTGTATTTTATTATTTATTTATTTAATATTTGCTTACCGGGAAAGTCTGACTTGGAACGAGTCAATTTTCAGTGGAGGCCCGGGGAGAAACACTCCAGGTACTTTACAGAACCTGTCAGGTTTCTTTGGAAAAAGAAAGAGGCTGGGAGTCATGAGGCTGGGAAGCAGATGAAAAAGTGTCCAAGAGGGCATCCAAAACTGGAGACACTGCAGAAGGCCTGGGTGAATCAATCTGCAAGAGGTAATAGTACCTCTTGTGAACATCAGAAATTTGGGAACAGTCCCTTTAAAAATGTTCCATCATGCAAACAATAGGGTCCCAAAAAGATAATTCCTCAGTGGGGAATCGGGGGAAATGGAATCCTTTTCCTCAGTGGAGAATCGGGGGAAATGGAATCCTCTTCCTCAGACCCAAGTGCAATAGGGGACTTTATCGAAGAACAGTAGCCCAAAGACTCTTCCTCAGAATTCAACGTCACATCCTCTTCAGAGGAATCAGAATCCTGTAGGCATTTAGAAGGGATACAAAACCAGGCAACAAAAGAAGGAACAGAGAGGCTTTGACGAGGATTCAAAGGCATAAGGCTCTGAAAAGAAAGTCCTGCCATTCTTTTTGTGGGTCTTGAGCCACATGTCTTTTTTTTTTTTTTTTATAAAAGAACATCGGCTCTCACAAACTGAAGGAAAAGACCCCAACATGGTACTTATCTTTTGAAGGCTCAGTAACTGAAGCAAAGCAATGAATGACTTTTAGTCCAAATTCATAAGTGGAATTCAGTCTGGTGATAAAGAAGTTCTGAGGATGAGGATTAAACTATCATATGTCACTTGTGTATCTTACGCCACAGACTTAAGACATATGTCTGATGTACGGCACCTGTAAGGTGCAAAGGCTTTGGTATGCTGGCCAGATATATCCTCAGCAGGACATCCCTTTAGTAAGAAATACTGGACTGGTGATAAGGAAGAACAGCTCTAAAAGACCTTTGTTGTTCAGATGTCATATTTCTTCAGAGGTGTGTAGTTTCAGTGTCCAGACCAGGTCATAGGACCAGGACCTAAGCCATGGAGGAATACGATATTTTATATGATATACTTTAGCGTGGTAAGCCAGTGTAGTTCCCATAGCAAAGGTATATGTTCACATAAGCAATGACCTGTCAAAAAACAAGCAGCATACTCTTGCCCAAGATTGAGGTCGTTATTTATTTATTTATCCTTGTTTACCAGGGTAGTGTTCTGATGAAGACTAACTAATTTCAGGCTCAGCCCAGGTGAAATACAAAACATTTCACACACAAAAAATGCAGAAATGTAAGCAATAACAGAATAGTTCAGACTAATTATATGGACAAAAACTGTGTACATAATTCTAGTGAACAAGCACAGTGCAATGTACACTCAAGCAGAGTGTAATGTACAATATATATATTAGTTTCTAAAGTGGGTCAATCTTCAGTGAATCTTGAAAGAGGAGTAGAGACTCGGAAAGGAGATAAGTTATGTGATATGTCCTGCTGAAGCAGGAGCGTTTGGCTTGAATGAAGAAGTGCATTTTGGGTTGTACTCTGAATTTGGAATAAGTGTTGATTTCCTTAATGTCGGTGGGGAGAGCTTGCCAAAGAGCAGAACTGCAGGCTGCAGTAATCCACCTGTAAGGTTCTGGCTGGCAATCGGCACAGAAGTTAAGGTTGTGAGATGTAGGTGCTGTGGTATGTACTGCTTTGGGACAACTGTGAATTTAAGTTAGGTTCCCTAGTGAACTGGGAATTTAAGTTAGGTTCCCTAGTGATTTCCTGGACTGCAAGGCTAGGAACTACCTATGAACAGCAGAAGGCTTGTGAAGGCCCACAGAAGTCTGTCATTTTAGGACAAATCTCAAGCAGTAAGAATTAAACGTCCTCAGAATACAGTAACAGAAAGACCTAAAGGCAAGGGGTCAGAAGGCACACTCCTGAAGTAAAACAAGAAGGCCTGACTCTTGGAATCAGGCACTAAGCACTAATGTCCGGTGATATGTGAATTTGTGCCCAGATGGATGAAATTACATCACTAAAGCACACACTAGAAATAGCCATTCCTGTAGTGCAGTGACCAATGACTGTTTCATGTTCCAGCAGGTGATTAGCCGCGTGATGGCAACATCAATGTGGTTAGCTACCCACTTAGAAAACATTTATACTAGCCCAAATTTTTGTGGCTTACGCCACCTTACAGCATATAGGTTTGCTTATCAAGTGCTGAATCTTAACTGGTAGCAAACATGATAAGATCTGAGCTGGTGTTACAAATCTGACGTACAAATGATCCTTCTTTCCCTTGGTTACAACCCTGAAAAGAAAATAAGGGATAACTAGACTGCAGTTTGGACAATTCTGACACCATCTGACACCACCAAATTGTTATCCCAGGGTCTCACTCCACACTGTTGCATTCTTGCAGTATGGGCACAATTTACCTATGCTCAAAAATGGTTTGAGATACTTACTTTTATTAAAGGTTTGTATACTCTGCAATTCACCACCTGGTGAATTTTTGCTCCATGAGCACAATAAGTCAATACAAATGGTTCTGAGGTTTCAAATTGTACTTACATTTTTCCTTCTACTAGTGTACATCCATAAATCTCTGTAAAAATTAACACTGTGACTTGTTTTCCACTGTATGCTACTTCTCAGGATGTATGAATTGTTCAAAAATGGGAATCGCTAGTGTAGCTTTAAGTGATTACCTCCCCTGCATAAACAAAGGTCGGTCTTCATCAGAAGGAAGAAGAACGGGAACTGGTCACATTAATCATGCGCATGAGCCTCCTGTAAGCAGGCACTGTAAACCTTTTTGCTATATAAGAGAAGAGTAGTCTTTCCTGAGGGATTTCAGGAAATATGAGACACAAAAGTTGGCATAGCCTCTCATATTACATGTGATACAAGCATGGATAAGAACATAAAATTGCTTGCTGTGTCCTTACGCTTTTGTATTTAGTTTTCACTGTGATTTTTGGACAAGGCTTAATTCCAGCATCGTTCTTTTGCTGACTTGGATTGATAAGAACACGTCACACTGGAAAAAGGTCTGTACAGTTTCATAACTTTCTTCAAGGAATATGAACCCTACAAAAGCAGACAGAGCCCCTCATATTGCATGTGATACAAACAGGCTAATAAAGTCTGATGACAGGCTCATAAAAGCAGGCATTTTTAGGGATCAAACTGTAAACCAATCAACAAACAGCTCTATAAGATGGACCTGATGAAGATCAGGCTGAAGTGTTTTCTTAAATATAATTCTATAGTGGTTACTCGTTGTGTATTGTCATGCTTGAATTTTCCCTTTTTTTTGTTAAAAATAAAAATGAAAACCTTTTAACTAAGAAAGAGGTTCCACAGGTTGCGGCACTGTTCATGTTTCTATCATGAATATTCAGATAAGGGACTAACCTCTAAGCTTTGGGACTGACTACTTGTTTTTCCATCTCCCAGATTTTCCTCCAATCAATTCCAATGGACCCTCCTACCATTGTCTGTAACTGGCTTTAAATAACTGACCTGTTGAATGTGCTCTGTTTCTTGTTAATCCTGTAACTCTGTTGGTCACAGGTGAAATACCCAACCTGCCTTTAAATAACTGACTTTTTGAAAGTAAAGGATTAATGAGGCGGAGCCTAGATGGCCAACTAAGAGCAGTGAATTTTGAGAGCTCCATAAACTAGTATAATAATATAGGAAAATGTTATTATTTTCAAGTTTAAAATGTCAGAAATCTATAGATATACTACTAAACTACATAAATATCTATATACTAAACTACATGAATATCAATTTTGGTGGAGATATACAAAAATGTTCCTGTCAAGTAACTTGGAGATATATTGACTCACTGAATATAAACAACTCAAGGAATTCTCATCCAGATGCTGCTTTGAAAAAAGAACTGCAATTGATGACATCTACCTTACAGGAACTATCTTTGAAGATGGATGGCTTTAAAAATGACTTAGAAAACCTCACATTAAATTATCAAAAACAAATTGATACTCTTAAAGAACTATTACACCAACACCATACAAAAATAACAAATATAGAAATTTCTCTAAATGACATTGAAGAGAGACTCAACGAGGAAGAATTCCAAAAAGAATTTCTGCTTAAACAGAATACATGGCTGTTTAACAAAACAGATGACTTAGAAAACAGGAAAAGGAGAAACAACATAAGGATCTTTGGTCTGCCTGAAAACACTGAAGGAGAAGACATTATTTAATTCTTAACAACCTGGATTCCTGAATTTTTAGACTTGAAAGAGGGACTTTAATTTGGAATTGAAAGGGTGCATAGAGCACTGAGAAAACCTGCTTCTAACTCAACAAATACTCATCTAGATCCATAGTTATAAAATTTCTTTCATTTCTGGACAAGGAACTAATATTAAAATCTGCCTGGAGAAAATCACCATTAAAATACAATCAAAGCCTGATAAGGTTTGACAATGATTATTCTTCCAGAATATTAGAACAAAGGAAAAAAGTCCGGTCAATAATACAACTGTTAAAACAAAACAACATTAAAGCACAGCTGGCCTTTCTAGCCAAGATAACAATACTATTTGCCAGTGAGATGAAAACCTTTAATGACTTAGAAGATGGCTAACCAAGTTCGTCAATGACTGCAAACTGGGAGCCATAATTGACTCTCCGGCTGACACGGACATCGTCCAAAAGGGCCTTACTGAGATGGACACCTGGTGTCAAAGTCATGGCCTCAAGCTAAATGTCAAAAAATGCATAGTTATCCTGTTTGGGGAAAAACAAAACACCCACAAATTACCACATAGGTGGCAGCCCCCTTAATACAAAAGAGGTAATAAGAGATCTGGGGACCCAGGTAGATAGTAATCTCTCCTTTGGCAATCATATTGCCAAAGTAGTTAGGAAATCCTTCTATGTGGCCCATCTAATTACTAAAGGGTTTGCATCTAGAAATAAAAAGGTTATAGTGCCCCTCTACTCATCACTTATCAGACCCATCATAGAGTACAATGCCCCATTTGGGATGTACCTCACAAGACCCTTCCAACAGCTGGAGAGACCACAAAAGTACCTCACCAAGAGGATTACTGGCCTCAAACATATGTCCTATGCAGCCTGACTGAAAAAACTCCGGCTGTACTCAGTGGCATATCGCTTACTCAGAGGTGATCTCTGCCTGACTTACAAAGCCATGTCCAACTCAGAATTGATGGGCATGCTCCACCCAAAGAAATCCAAGTCACTGCGAGCCATATGCTCTAGTGAGCTAAACCTCACCACAACAATAAATAGAACATGCTGGAGGGATAGATTCCTGTCACAGAGACTCCCCATGCTTTGGAACAAAATTCCAAACTACATTAGGAAGACCCCCTCGCTAACACTCTTCAAGAGAAACCTTGACGAGTGGATGGGCAACAGAAAATACACCCCTGGGATCACTTCATTGGCTCTGCTTGACAGAGGCTCAGTTAATTAATCAATGGGGCAGTGATAGCCAACACACTCTCGCTAGGCTTATAAACGCCCTCGGGCAGATAGCCTAGTACCTACCTATGAACCTATAAGAAGCTACTGTATTCATCAAAAACAACAACATAGTGTCTATCCCAAAAGAAATGGAAAGGATGACCCCTACTCTTAAAAGAATAAAATAAACAAATCCTTAGACTGATGCTAGAAAGAAGAAACAAAAAACTGACTCCAAGATAGCTGTCCCAAAAAAAAAATAACTCTTCTCTCAAAGTATCAACTGATATGGTACATCACTCGTCATCTGTTTTTATTAAAAAAAAAGAGGGTTTAACTGAGAAACAGTAATGATTTATTCAGAATGTTCAAAGAGTCCAATAATTCTTCACAAACAAAGGTAGGTCAAGATGGGTTACTATTTACATTACATATAAGCCAAACAAAGCAACATATAATACAAACATAGAAGTTTCTATTCTCCTACTTGAACTCCATGAACACTTATCTTGTTCATTTTTCATTGTTTTTACTTATAATAATTTAAGTAATTAACTAATTCAACAAGGTACCATTCATCAGAGTTCAGACTCAAATGTAACAAATTAACATCATATATAATAGTCGAGTGTTTTGAAAAAAAATGCTGTCATGGAGACTAATGCCTTCTTCAGTTAAAGTATGATTTAGAAATGTCATGTATATCCTGGTTAAATAATAGTAGCAAGCTCTTAGTACAAATGTCATCATTATTCTGTCTAAATATAGTTAATAGCAATTATGGCAGGTATCATAGCTACGAGTGCTGTTTGATCAATCCTGATATGCTGTGGATTGATGCAGCCGTGTCTGGCAGCTAGTACAAATGTCAATATTATTCTGTCTAAACATAGTTAATATCAATTATGGCAGGTATCATACCTTCGAGTGCTGTTTGATTAAGCCTGACATGGTGTGTGGATGCAGCTGTGTCTGGCAGCTGTTGTATGTTGCCGTTTTTGTCTCCGGGAAGCTGTGGGTTGCAGCTTGTGATCAAGGTTTACTGATGCTTGTGTATTAGCAAGAGACATTTGGTGTTTTGCCTGGATCCAGGGTAAGGGGGTAAATAAAACTGTGATTTGGGATATTTTGGCACTGTTCATGTTGTTTATACATCTGCTGAGTGAGAGGTGTGAAGGCTGGAAGAATATGTTATCTCTTGTTGGGGCGGCTTGTTGGGAGGTTTTTTTTTTTTTTTTTTGATCTGTTTGCTTTCCGTTCTTTTCCTGGCTGATGCCTCGCTGAAAGGGAGGGAATTTTTGCTTGAAGTTGCAGTGAAGTGAAGCTTTGCTTCAGGTGCATCACGAGCCTCTGGTATGCAGTACACAGACACACTAACAGAAACAGACGCTCCCAGGTTGCTATGGTAATGGAGACAGAGTGACGATAATACTTAATGGCTCTGAGGAGCCTCCGTTTTGATTCTCGGCAATGAAGTTTTTGGTTTAAAAAAAAGAATAATAATAAAAGGGATTTTTTAAACCACAAGTACATATATTGATGGTCTCCCAACACTTCGTTTAGCTCATTAAGTTGATTATTGATAGATTAAAAAAATAAATAAATAAATAATGAGCGCAGTTTTATATTTAAATGTATTTTGGTCCAAACACATTAAGGACTTACATAAGAGTGGAAGTCTGAGTTATTGTGAAAGACTAAGAGCACTTCATAGGTTCATAGGTTCATACTAGGCTATCTGCCCGAGGGCATTTACAAGCCTAGCCCATAGTTTTGTGGCTTACGCCACCCCTTTAGTATGGGGAACTATACCCATTATTTTGCTGTGCCTCTGTCGAGCAGTGACACTGAGGTAATCCCTGGGGTATATCTGCGATCTCCCATCCATTGGTCAAGATTTCTCTTGAACAAGGCCAGCGAGGTGCTCTGCCTCACATATACCGGGATTTTGTTCCACAGCATAGGGAGTCTTTGGGTGATGAATCTATCCCTCCAGCACATCCTATTAATAGTGTCGAGGTTTAAGTCTCCCGCCCTTGTGGCTCTGACGGATCTAGATTTTTTGAGGTGAAGCATATTCATCAAATCTGGGTTTGACATGGCCTTGTATGTCAGGCAAAGGTCACCTCTGAGCAAGCGTTTACTGAATAGAGCTGGAGTTCTTTCAGTCGGGCAGCATAGGACAGATTTTTGAGACCCTTTAGCCTCTCCAGCTGCTGCAAGTGTCGGGTCAGATACATTCCGAATGGGGCATTGTACTCAATCATTGGTCTGATGAGTGATGAGTATAGGGAGACTATGACCTCCCTTGATCTAGATGTGAATCCCTTCATGATAAGGTGGGCAATGTAGAAGGTCTTCCTAACTACTTTAGCTACATGGGTGTCGAATGACAGGCTACTGTCAACCTGGGTCCCCAGGTCCCTAGGTCCCTGATAACTTCTTCTGTGCTCAGTGGATTGCCACCTATATGGTAGCTAGGGGTAACCTTGTTTTTCCCGAAAGGTATGACTATGCATTTTTTGGCATTTAACTTTAGGCCATGGCTCTGGCACCAGTTATCCGTTTCTGTGAGACCCTTCTGAAGGATATCTGTGTCAGATGTGTTTTCTGGACCAGTTTGCAGTCATCTGCAAACTTTGTCAGCCATAACCTCCTGTGTTTGCTTGTACTGAAAAGTAGATGCCAAACAAGAGGCCCAGGACTGAGCCCTGTGGGACACCACTTGTGACAGGCTTTGAGTCTGACATGGCCAGCAACTCTGACCCTGTGGGTTCTGTCACTCAGCCAGTTTGCAACCCATCTTGTGATGTATGGGTTAACATTTAAGCTGATGAGTTTTTCAATGATACCGAGTGGGTATTGTATCAAGGCCTTCGCCAGATCGAGGTAGGCTGTATGGACTGCCTTTCCCTCATCAATGGCTTTGGTGACTGTTTCGAAAAAGTCAACCAAGTTTAAAAGGCATGATCTGCCTTTGACAAAGCCAAACTGGGTTTGATCCAAAGTCTGCAAATTCCCTATGTCTTTATTTATGAGGTCCATTATGATCCTCTCCATGGCTTTGCAGATAAGGCTTGTCAAGCTAATGGGCCGGTAATTTCCAGGGTCGGTGGAGGCACCGCCTTTGTGAAGTGGGACCACTTGGTCTTGTGCAGTACCCTTTGCAGTGGTCAGGGAGGTGAGCTTGCTCGGACATAGATTCATAGATTAGTACTAAGCTAACTGCCCTTGCGAGCCATTTTTTAAGCCTAGCCTATCTCTTGTGAGACTCAAACCCTGCACCTTGTGTTTGTAAGGCAAACACCTTAACAATTAGGCCATCCTCCCAACATGTTGGGCATATGGGGATAGCTGATTCTAGGGGTGTTTGGATTGCCAGAAAGTGCTAGAGAGTCATCAGATTTCCTTTATGGAAATATCTGTGGGAGTGGAAGGTGTGTTGAGTGGTTCACTGGCAGAGTGGCTACTGTATGGAACAGGACAAATATTGGTTTGGATATTTTAAGAGCAGCCTGGAAACACACCACATGAACTAGTGAATGGTATTCTGGCAAAACTAGATGGGAATTGTTGCCTGTGCTTGAAGTACTGAAATGTGTGTTTGTAAGGATGGAAATATACTTATAACAAATAAGGAACTAGAAGGATCTCATAATTTAAAGTCTATGGACTGTATAAACATGATTGGAAGGAGCTAATAATAAGAATAAGCATTACAGCTTGTGGTCTCTCAAATAACTAAGCAACATCCAAAAAAAACACACACAATAGTTATGTAATGTATGATTTTAGTAAATCTAGACATAAAATATACAATCGTCATACAAGATGAAGCAGTCTGCTGAATTTAGATATTAAGTTACATAGGTTAGTCCTAAGCTAACTGCCCTTGCGAGCTATTTTAAGCCTAGCCAATTATCCCCTGTGAGACTCAAACCCTGCACCTTGTGTTTGTAAGGGAAACACCTTAACCATTAGGCCACCCTCCCTTAAAGACAGGATTTAATAACATGGGCTTGTGTATAATAACACTACTGTCTTAACTTGTCATAAATTACATGCACTGTACTGAACATCAAGGGGAGGCATGATGATTTTCTTATATAAGTAAATATGCATAACAAGTCATGCAATTCCTTTAACTTGAATTGTAGTTTTTGTAACTCATCCTGACCATATACAATACTTAAGCGGTTACCAAGGTAACTAATGTTTATACATAATTTCCAAAAATAAAAAACAGCAACCAACAGCGTGAGCAATACAATGAAGTAACCCATCTTGACCATACATAATACTTAAGTTGTTACCAAGGTAACTAATGTTTTATACATGACATTAAACTGACAAAGTTGTTCAAGGGAAACAATAGAAGCCTGAACTAGGAATGTCAGAGAATGTAACAATCGCATTCTGAACAAATAGTATTAAATTGACAAGAATCACTCAGTTTAACCTTTGCTGCTTGTACAAATTAGAATGTTGCCATTTCAATCCAAAAACTTTCAGTATTTATGAATACAGAAAGGGAACTTGTAATCATTAATCACAATAAGTGAATGTGTCATTTTTAACCTATAATTTCACTCATTTTATAATAAGAAATGACAGATATGAAAATCTTTATGTGTAGGAAATGGGGGGAAGAGGGATGCACTGATAATTAAAATGCACTAACTTTTATCAATGTTTCCATAAAACAAACGTGATGCTTTAAGTAAGTTAACAACAAACAAAGTGATTACTTAAATGCTGGCAAACAATGAAATACAACTTCTGATATATCCAGTAAAATGCATTGTATTATAAACATTAGTATTAATATTATTATCATCTATTTATATTAAGTAGTAAGTTTTGAAAGACTTCATCAATAAGGGTGAATATGTTAACTAACTGTGTGCTATAATCTTTTACTGAGGTTTTATATATGATACATCCTACTTTATAGGTTCATAGGTAGGTACTAGGCTATTGGCCTTAGGGCCTATACAAGCCTAGCCAAAAAGATACCCTCGCCACCCAAGAAAACTATTTTCCTGTGACCCTGTCAAGCAGAACCACAGAAGTGATCCCCGGGGTGAATTTCCTATTACCCATCCAATCATCAAGATTTTTCTTGAAGAGTGCTAATGAAGAGCTCTGTTTGACATAGATAGGTAGTCTGCTCCAGAGTATGGGAAGTCACTGGGACAGGAATCTATCCCTCCAGCATGTTCTGTTTATTGTGGTGACAAGGTTTAGGTCCCTACAGTGTGTAGCTTGGAGGGATTGGGATTTCTTTAAGTGGAGCATGTCCAACAGCTCTGGGTTTGACATAGCTTTGTATGTTAGGCAGAGATCGCCTCTGAGTAGGCGATATGCGACGGAGTAAAGCTGGAGTTTTTTGAGACGGTCTGCGTTCGGCATCTGTTTGAGGCCAGTAATCCTCTCTATGAGGTATTTTTGTGGCCTTTCCAGTTGCTGTAGATGTCTTGTGAGGTACATACCAAAAGGGGGATTGTACTCTATAATGGATCTAATGAGTGATGAGTAGAGGGGAACAATGACCTCTTTTTTTCTGGATGAGAAACCTTTTGTAATGAGGTGTGCCACGTAGAAGGATTTCCTGACCACTGTGGCGATGTGATTATCAAAGAAGAGACTACTGTCCACCTGGTCCCAAGGTCTCTTATCACACTTTTGGTATTAAGTAGACTAACGCCTATGTTGTAGTTCATGGGTACAGAGTTTTTACCAAAGGGGATGACAATGCACTTTTTGGCATTGAGCTTGAGACCATGGCTTTGACACCAGGCATCTGTTTCGGTGAGGCCCTTTTGTAGGATGTCCACATCGTTAGGAGTTTTGATTATGGCTCCTAGTTTACACTCATCCATGAATTTAGTTAGCCAAAGACCTTCTGTGCTAGCCTGTACTTCAGAGAATTAGATACCAAATAGGAGAGGACCCAGGACTGAACCCTTTGATACTCCACTTGTCACTGGTCTGAAGTCTGATTTGGAGTCTGCTTTCACAGTATGGGTTCTGTTAGTAAGCCAGTTGGCAACTCATCTTTTGACATAGGGATTTCTACCTAGTTTAGTGAGTTTATCTATAATTCCAGAGTGGGGGATGGTGTTGAACGCCTTAGCAAGATCTAGATAGGCTGTGTGAACCACCTTACCCTCATCTATGGCTTTGGTGACTACTTCAAAGAAGTCTATCAGGTTTAGGAGACATGATCTGCCTTTTACAAACCCGAACTGTGTGGAGTCCAGAGTTTGGAGATCTCCAATGTCTTTGTTTATGAGTTCCACAATGATACATTCCATGACCAGGCTCGTCAGAGTAATGGGGCGGTAGTTCCCAGGGTCTGTTGTGCCCCCCCTCCCCCTTGTGGAGTGGGATAACTGTCATGGTGCACCATTCAATGGGCACAAAGCCTGAGGTGAGGCTATGATTGAACATGGTACTTAGGTGGGGTGCCAGTTCATTGTATTTTTATAAGTTTTATTGTATTATTTATTTAGGCTAGTTTAGTATATATAGTTTTATATATTTTCTGTCAGAAATATTGATATATATATATATATATATATATATATATATATATATATATATATATATATATATTAATGTGTATTCAAGGAATTAAGTAGCTGTATATATAGGATATAGTTGATGTTATCACAGCTACATAGTTGATTTTTGTCAGTAATTTTGTATATACACGAAACAGACATATGAAACCTGGTTTATATCTCATATGACATTTAAGATTAAGTTGGTATATATTTTGGTGATTATTATTTTGTCATCATTTTAATATTATTATTTTAAAGAGTTTCTTAATTGTTTTGTTTCAGTAACTTAATGGAATATTTTAAGAAGACTATTTCATGAAGATATACAGCAACGCCTAGTTCTTAGCATGGTTTTTAACTGACTGAATGATTGTTTAATTAGATAATAATGTTTAAAGTGATTACAGGATTTTTTAAATTGGTTGTCTTGTATAAAGAGTGAGGTTTTGGGAATGTTTTTGAGATCTGATGAAGCGTACCTTGGCAGTACGTGAAAGCGCTCATCTTTTATACATGTAATAAAACTTTTCCGCTTTTCGTGGTGGTCCTTACTCGTTTTGTTTCTTCAGAAGGTATTTTTTGCTTGTTGCTTATCGAGCTAGACCTTTGGATAGCAGCGGTGTCTTTTTATTCATTATAGTCTTCATTCTGTAGTTCTTGTAGAAGGCAGTCTGGGATGTTGTCAGGTCCCATGGATGCTGTGTTCTTGGCTTTGGAGAGTGAGGTTTTTACCTATGCAGCTGTGATTACAGGAACTTTGCATTCTTCCAGTATAAAGATGGGCCCTTTAGGGGGTGAGAGGGGGGTACAGTTAACACTGAACCTATCTGCCAGGATGTTGGCAATATCAGTTGTTTCTGTATATTTAGTGTCATTGTGCTGTAACGCAGAGCAGATCTGAGTGTTGCCATTGAGATTCTTGATATAGCTATAGCATGCTTTGTGGTTGCGTTTAGAATCAGTGGCGAGTTTGTTTTCATAACTAGCTTTGGAGGATTTTATGAGGAATCTCAGCTTCTTACTGAGGATGACCAGGGAGTTCCTCCAATCGTGGGATTTTACTCTTTTTTGCAACAGTTTCTTTCTTCTGTTGTAGGGTTTGTTTATGGCAGAAGACCACAAGATTGGCTTCCTTTTTTTGGAGGATAGCATCTTGGTTCTGTTAGGGATATCCATGCACTCGTGTAAGTGCTTATAAAGTGCATTTGTGTAGGATTCTGGAGTCGTACCTCTATTGTCCATCTGCATGTGTGTCGCAAAGTTTGCCACTTCTGTCTTAAGAAGCGTGAAGTTGGGTTTGGAGAAATTTTTTACGATTGTTTTCCTAATGGGGGGTGGGAGCGGGATGTGGATGTCTAGGGTGATTAGCTTGTGGTCGGATCTGACCAACAAGGAGCTGACCTCTGGTGTGGAATACCAGTCGCCCATGCTGGTGATGACCAGGTCTAGCATATTGCTGCCCTTGGTGGGGGTGTGGATATGTTGATCCAAGGTGTTGGAATTGTTGATTTCCAGAAAACGTTGAGCAAAAGAATTGGTACATGAGTTGTTTTCCCAGTTAATGGTAGGGTAGTTGAAATCACCCATTATTAGAGTGTTGGGTTGTACCTTGATATTTTCCAGTGTATCAAGAAAAGAGGAGTGGGAATCCTGGGGCATGGTGGGGGGGTCTGTAGCAAGCTACAATCTGGATTGCGGTTTTGCCCAGAGTTAGTTGAACTTGGATAATCTCGGCTGTATTATGCCGAGCAACTAACTTGGAGATGTGAATATCCTTAATGAATATGGACACGCCTCCACCTTTAGTGTTTCGGTCTGGGTTTGGTGGCCGAAAGGTGTGGTATGAATTATAGCCTGGTAATGCAGGGGTGCTCTCTGGAGCTTTGAACCAGGTCTCTGTCACTGCACAGATATCAATGTTCTCCATTTTAAGGAGTGCCTTGAGTGAGTGCATTTTGAGGTTTAGACTTCTAGCATTGAGTAGCATTACCCTCAGATTTTGTTTGCTTGTATGGTGAATTTATCATTTGAACCTTGCCTAAAAAAGGCACTATAGGGGTGGCAAGAGTGTTTGCCAGTATCCGGAATCCCAAGGGCAACAGGTGCAGGCCTTCTCTGGCAAAGCAACGTGGTCTGTCAGTCATGTCATCCCAGGCAGACAGATATTGGATTCCCTTAGAATGACACCAGAAGCTTAGCCAATTGTTAAAGTCAATCATTTTGTCCTTGTACTGTGGTATCATTCTGGGTGATGGCAGGCTGCTACTCGGGGCTAGGGTAATACCTGCCTGGGCTACAAGATCGGAGAGCTCCTCCGTGTCTCTTTTCATGTAGTCCAGGGAGGTACATCTCAGGTCATTCACATTACTATGATTGAATTGCTTTTTATCTATCTTTCATGTAAATATTATACAATAAGTAGATATTTATATTGCATTAGAATTCTGTCTAATCTACAACAGTACTATATCTGTTCAAAATAATACAAACATTGCTTATTCCTATTACAAATATTCTCCAAATGATAATTTAATTTATGGAGCTCAGATGTTCTGGACTGTCAAGGTATGAGTGATAATCTGATGGATTTAGGATAATCCATCAGATTAGGAATGATTTTCATTCCATGGCTAGTGCGGATCTTAGTTTTGTTAACATTTATTAATTTAGATTTATTTCACAAAAACACTTTTAGTATGCCTGACCAAAACATTACTTTATTGGTAAACACTCAAAGTATAAAACTGATAATTTCCTTTAAAAGCTCAGACATATACTTTATAGTTACCAGAGGAAAATGTTTAATAGTCACAATAAAAAATAAATACATAGTCTAAATAGCCTAAGATGGATTTAACTTTATTATCTTTAAATACCAATGGCTTAAACAATCCTAGCAAGAGAGCAAATCTTCTGAAATATTTAAAACTGAACAAAGCACAAATTGTCTTCCTTCAAGAAACTAATTTTAAAACAAATGACAATTACAAATGGAATCCTAAGGAATATATGTTATTGGTGCAATCCACTTATAAGACAAAGACAAGAGGGGTAACAATTTTATGGAAAACAAATGTGATTAACCCAGAAATCATTTATAAGCATGAAGATAAAGAAGGCCTTATGGCAATAGTAATAGTTAAATATAATAACAGAATATGGACCCTAGCCAATCTATAGTGGTGCCTAGACATTGGAACAGGAACTGTTAAAAAACACTTGGATTTCATTTCCAATAATTATAAAGGCAACTTCATATTAGGAGAAGATTTTAACTGTATACCTGATATTTCTGAAACTACAAATAAAAAACAGCTGTGTACATCTGTTGTATCAAAAGCTTTAAACAAGTGGGTAGCATCATTTCATCTTGTACATACTTTCAAAGAAGATAAATCTCTGTTGATTTCCCATCAAGATTGCAGATTTGGTACCCAAGCTAGAATAGATAAAATATTTGCTGCCTATGACTTACACTTTAAAATCATTAATTTCTCAATCACTCCCTGCCCCTGTTCAGACCACAGTTCATTGATACTAAAACTTCAAAATGGGTACAAACCATTAATCTTTAACTCCAGAATTCCAGCATATATAACTAAAATTAAAGAGTTCAAACCCTGGTTATTATCTGAATTACAGTTCTTCTTAGATATTAATTACACCACAGAGATAAATAAAATAATGATATGGGACTCATTAAAAGCTTACATATATGGTAAAACCCTAACTTGGTATAAAAAAATCAGAGAATGGGATTCTGAATTATTAGATTTACAATCCAAACGTTTGTCAGTAAAAGCTGAAAAAAATAAAAATCATCTGGAGATGAAAAAGAAAGTAGAAGTATTAAACCACAAATACAATGAATATCTAACACATAAAACTAGTTTAGCATTAGAAAAACTAAAAATTAATACCTTGGACACTTTTCCCAAATATCTACATAATTTATCCACAAGAATCAAAATACAATCAAAAGCTAATAACATTAAAAGTATCTTCCATGAAAAGAAAGGGAAAAATGTCCCGGATATAGGTGACATCTTGATGCCTATAGAAATCACTATATGGAACATTTCCAAAAAAAATATATATACATATCGATCAATTAAATCTAGATGAAAAATTTTCTAATATAAAAAAAAAACAGAAAAATTAAAACTATATCTACAAGCACCCATATCCTACAAAGAAATTACAGATACAATAAAAGAGGGTAAAAATAATAAAGCTCCATGTTTAGATGGCATAATTATGGAAATATATAAACTTTTTCCTTCAAAGATCCCCACCAAAAGGGCAAATATCTATCATAGCAGAGTGCTGCCCCCCTGACATCTCAGATGCTCAGGTAAGAGCCGCCCTCTCCAAAGCAAAAAACACAGCATCAGTGGGACCAGACGGTGTCCCGGGCTGCATCCTACATGAACTCCAAGAGGAGCTAAACCCAAACATAAAACTACTATTCAATCTCAGCCGTACTACAGGATATGTGCCCAAAGAGTGGCGTACAGCAACAGTGGTCCCTCTCCATAAAGGTGGTGCCTCAACGGATCCTGGAAACTATCGCCCCATAAGCCTGACTAGCTTGGTCTGCAAAGCTATGGAAAGGATCATCATGGACCTCATAAATAAAGATATTGGGGACCTACAGACACTGGATCCTACCCAGTTCGGCTTTGTTAAGGGCAGATCCTGCCTCTTAAACCTGGTTGATTTCTTTGAAACAGTCACCAAGGCCACTGACGAGGGGAAGGTGGTCCACACAGCCTACCTGAACCTCGCAAAAGCCTTCGATACAATACCCCACTCGGGCATTATAGATAAGCTCACCAGCTTAAATATAAACCCCTATATCACTAGATGGATTGCAAACTGGCTCAAGGACAGAACCGACATGGTTAGAATTGCTGGAGCCATGTCAGAATCCAAACCAGTTACAAGTGGTGTCCCACAAGGCTCAGTCCTGGGACCTCTCTTGTTCGGTATATATTTCGGAGGTACAGGCCAACACGGAAGGACTGTGGCTGACCAAGTTCGCAGATGACTGCAAACTGGCCATAATCGACTCTCCAGCCGACACAAGCATCCTCCAAAAGGGCCTCATAGAAACAGACAACTGGTGCTAGAGCCATAGCCTCAAGCTAAATGCCAAAAAGTGTATAGTCATCCCCTTTGGCAAAAACAAAGTGCCCACAAATTACCACATAGGTGGTAATCCATTAAGTACAGAAGAAGTAATTAGGGACCTGGGGACCCAAGTTGATAGCAATCTCTCATTTGACAACCACGTGGCCAAAGTGGTTAGAAAAACATTTTATATAGCCCACCTAATCATGAAGGATTCACATCTAGATCAGGGAGGTCATCGTGCCTCTTTACTCATCCCTCATCAGGCCCATAATTGAGTACAATGTCCCTTTTGGGATGTACCTTACCAGACACCTGCAGCAACTGGAAAGACCCCAAAGTACCTCACCAAGAGGATCAAAGGACTCAAACAGATGCCATATGCTGCCCGGTTAAAGAAACTCCAGCTCTACTCAGTGGCATACCGCCTGTTCAGAGGCGATCTGTGCCTGACGTATAAAGCCATGTCCAACCCGAATTAATGGACATGCTGCACCTCAGAAAATCCAAATCCCATCGAGCTACACGCCGAGACTTGAACCTCAACACTGAAATAAATAGGACATGCTGGAGGGACAGATTCATAACCCAGAGGCTCCCTTCACTCTGGAATAAAATCCCAGTCCAGGTTAGGCAGAGTCCCTCATTGACTCTCTTCAAGAGGAATCTTGATGAGTGGATGGGAGATCGTAGGTTTACCCCGGGTATCACTTCTGTGTCACTGTTAGACAGAGGCACAGTATACTAACCTCGAAAAAGGGCATAGCAAAATAAATTTAAAATGGGTGGCGAAAGCCAAACACATTCTGGCTAGGCTTATAAATGCCCTAGGGCAGATAGCCTAGTATGAACCTATGAACCTATAAGATATTATCCCTTTTCCATAAAACTCTATTAGAAATTCAGTTACAAGCTTTAATACCACCCTCTTGGAGATAGTCCTTAATCACACCAATCCTAAAGGAAAATAAATCCCCAAACCTCTATACCTCATATAGACCTATAGCATTATTAAATAACGACTATAAGATATTTATGACAATATTACCTAACAGATTGAAATACCACTATCCAAAACAATAAATAATGATCAGACTGGATTATATATCAGACACACACATCACAATATTAAAAGGATAATTTCTCTTATAGATTATGTTAATAAAAAAAATAAACACCCATAATTGGCTTAGATGTAGAGAAAGCCTTTAATTCACTAAATTGGGACTATTTATTCAAAATCCTAATGCTTTTTGAATTTCCTGCATCCTTTGTTTATCTCCTAAAGAATATATATATATGCACAAATAATTTAGCATATGTCAAGTTAGGTTCATAGGTAGGTACTAGGCTATCGGCCCTGGGGCCTATACAAGCCCAACCAAAAAGGTACCCTGGCTTTTGCCATCCAAGAAAATTATTTTCCTGTGCCACTGTCGAGCAGAGCCACAGAGGTGATTCCTGGGGTGAATTTCCTATTTCCCATCCAATCATCAAGATATTTCTTGAAGAGTGCTAATGAGGAGCTTTGTTTGATATAGATAGGTAGTTTATTCCAGAGTATGGGAAGTCTCTGGGACAAGAATCTATCCCTCTGACATGTTCTGTTTACTGTGGTGACAAGGTTTAGGTCCCTAGAGCGTGTAGCTCAAAGAGGCTAGGATTTCTTTAAGTGGAGCATGTCCAACAGCTCTGGGTTTGACATAGCTTTGTATGCTAGGCAGAGATCACCTCTGAGTAGGCGATATGCGACGGAGTAAAGCTGGTGTTTTTTGAGATGGTCTGCGTAGGGCATTTGTTTGAGGCCAGTAACCCTCTTTGTGAGGTATTTCTGCGGCCTTTCCAGTTGTTGTAGATATCTTGTGAGGTACATACCAAAAGGGGCATTGTACTCTATAATGTGTCTAATGAGTGATGAGTAGAAGGGAACAATGACCTCTTTTTTTCTGGATGAGAAACCTTTTGTGATGAGGTGTGCCACATGGAAGGATTTCCTGACTACTGTGGCGATGTGATTATCAAAGGAGAGACTACTGTCCACCTGTGTCCCAAGGTCTATTATCACACTTTTGGTGTTAAGTATACTACCGCCTATGTTGTAGTTCATGGGTACAGAGTTTTTACCAAAGGGGATGACAATGCACTTTTTGGCATTGAGCTTGAGGCCATGGGTTTGACACCAGGCATCTGTCTCAGTGAGGCCCTTTTGCAGGATGTCCACATCGTTAGGAGTTTCGATTATGGCTCCTAGTTTGCAGTCATCTGCGAACTTCGTTAGCCAAAGACCTTCTATGTTAGCCTGTGCTTCAGAGAAGTAGATACCAAACAGGGAGGACCCAGGATTGAACCCTGTGGCACTCCACTTGTCACTGGTCTGAAGTTGGATTTGGAGTCTGCTACTCTCACAATGTAGGTTCTGTCAGTGAGTCAGTTGGCAACCCATCTTGTGACATAGGGGTTTATACCTAGTTTAGTGAGTTTATCTATAATTCCAGAGTGGGGGATTGTGTCAAAAGCCTTGGCAAGATCTAGATAGGCTGTGTGAACCACCTTACCCTTGTCTACGGCTTTGGTGACTGCTTCATAGAAGTCTATCAAGTTTAGGAGGCATGATCTGCCTTTTACAAACCCGAACTGGGTGGGGTCCAGAGTTTGGAGATTACCAATGTGTTTGTTTATAAGTTCCATGATGATATGTTTCATGACCTTGCAGACCAGGCTCGTCAGGCTAATGAGGTGGTAGTTCCCGGGGTCTGTGGTGGCTCCCCCTTTGTGAAGTGGGATAACCATCGCTGTGTGCCATTTGGCAGGCACAAAGCCTGAGGTGAGGCTATGATTGAACATGGTACTTAGGTGGGGTGCCAGTTCTTTCTGTAGTTCATGTAGAACGTAGCCTGGGATGTTGTCTGGTCCCATGGATGCTGTGTTCTTGGCTTTGGAGAGTGTGGTTTTTGACCTGTGCAGCTGTGATTGCAGGAACTTTGCATTCTTCCGGTATAGAGATGGGCTCTTTAGGTCCTTTTGCCTCTGAATTTATACAATATAACAAAAGGCACTAAACAAGAATGTCCCATGTCACCGATTCTGTTTTCTCTGGCTACTGCAATATTGGCAGATTCAATTCGTAACAATATAAAAATCAAAGGAATAGATGTTTATGAAAAATACAATTCTAAAGTAATGTTATTTGCTGATGACATATTACTAACATTATCTAATACAAAAGAGAGATTAGAAGAATTAGATATATTAATTGACAAATTTCACATGACTTCAGGACTTTATTTCAATAAATCAAAATTTTTATTTTTAAATAAAAAAAGAGAACTGCAGACTAAGGGGGATCACATCATAGGGAAACACGAATCTACCTTAAAATATCTAGGAATTGAGTTATGCAAGGATAATAATGAATTAGTCTAAAAAAACTACAATAATATCATCGATACAATTCAAATCTCTGTGGAAAAATGGAACAAAATAATATTAGCATTTGAAGATAGACTACAGTTAATAAAAATGTTTTTACTGCCCAAGATCCTATATATAGATATATATATATATATATATATATATATATATATATAGATAGATATAGATATATAGATATAGATATATAGATATATATATATATAGATATATATATATATATCTATATATACAACTGTTACCAGAAAGGAATATATATAAATTCATGCCTAATAAAATTTTTATGGTTTCCCAAAAGAAACAGAATAGCTTCAATACATCATATCAGACCATGAAAACAGGGAGGATTAAACTTTCCTGATATGGAAACATATAAAAGCATCAATATCTAAAACAATCTCAGATTGGATAAGTCCAAATTACTCTGCAAACTGGAAAGAATTACTAACTGTAATATCAATAAATTAATTTGATTTACAAAAAAAATGTCAAATGACAGATAAAAACAATTTGCCATGGCACATATTATGTATTAGTATGCAATATGACATAACTAAACCCACTAAAACTCGTAGGATTAATTATTACATTGACTCATTTAGGAAAATTATTAATGCAAATATAGATTTAATAATCTGGTTTGATTTTTAACACCATTTATAGTCACAAAAAACTTTTCATATAAAATATACAGAGAAATTATTAATTCCTGGGAACAGAAAGGATTTGTTTGTTGGCTCCAATGTATTAAAGAACTAAAAGTGTTAGATATGCAGGTAATAAAAACAACATACAAAATTCCACAACAGGACTGGCTAACATTACAGAGTATTCTGTCATATTCACAAGATTTAAGTAGAACAATTAACAATTCTTCATTTAAAGAAATACCTAAATTTATGAAATACATACATGGAATCATATATAATGACTTTGACATGGTAAACAGTATTTCAAAAGTTTACAAAATATTGATAAACTATAAAACAACACCCAAAACCTCATACTGGAAATATACAACAAAAGGACACTCAATACAGTTAACTAAAGATATTAAAACAAATATCTTATTATCAATAAAATATACATCCTTTACTGGAAAGTTTTTAACTGGAAATGCTTGCACAGAGCATTCTTAACCCCAGACAGAATCAGTAAAATTAATTCTTCCATAAAAGGAATATGTTGGAGATGTGAGCAATTACACAATGCAGATTGGAACCACATTTTTTTGATTGTGTTAAAATTAAGCCATTTTGAAATGGTATTAATAACTTTTTACAAGCTTTATTTAATGAATCATTTTATTTAACTAAAGCTCTTGTATTATTAAATGTGAACGAAGGTCCTCATTTGAATAGGTCAAACATGTATCTAGTATGGACTATATTTGCAATTTCAAGGCAGTGTATAACAAGAAGATGGAATGCAAACACAATACCAACTCTGGAAGACGTCTACAGCCTACTGAAGACCACAGCATTATTGGAAATTAAAATTAAAGAGCTAAGAATTTATCCAAAGCCATTTTCCACAATCCTTGGGGAAAAGTCTTATTGTTGATTGACACTATACAATAATTGATCAGACAATCTGATAATGGATTGGACATACTTATAAAGTAACTGTATACAATAAGATCTGCTATAGTGTCAGGCTAATGTAAATAGTGTACATAGTTATTTAAGATGTTATGTATAAATAATATGGAATTCATTCAAATGTATTTGAAAAATAAAAACAATTTTGAGAAAGTAATGTATTAAAACAGGAAAACTAGTCCATCTACCTACTTAACTGAATAAACTACTTGAAACGTCAACAAAACATTTTTATTCCTCCCACAGAAAAGGCATCAGAGAGTCTCCTTGATCTGCTAGCTAAAGTGATTTTATCTGGACTAATCCTTTGTACGCCATTTCTTGTTGGTCCTGCCACCTTGTGGTTCATAGGTGGGATACCAAACCTAACTCAAGCTTTCTGGATTAACTTTGTTTTCTCTTCTCAAGTAATGGAGGGACAGGAAGAATCCCCTTCCCAGGTAATGTGGGACAGGGAAACCCTCCATGCTCCTTGCTGAGTCCCATACTTCAGAAGACATACGCAGGAATAGCCCATCCACTCCTGATTTCAATCACTAAGCCTTCACTGGTGGTGATGGGGAGGGTGACTTGACTTACCACTCCATACAAGTTGGCCAGGCAGAGGCATGCTCTGTATACTCCAACTTTGGAAAGTCAGCGCAGGACAACCCTAGGACACAGTCTTCAAAGTGGCTACCAGGGATGCACCCCCATGCTTTTCTCATCATCATCAGCTTCCAGCATGTGCAAGTTCAGCCTCTCACTAACCAAGGCAAATAAAGATAAATGAGAAGAAACGTTATGGGCAGACTTACCAGGAGAAGGCTTAAACTGATCACTGGTCTGAAAGTCTTCAGTCTTCTCACATCAGTACAGCACTAACCTGAATTCATGATAAGGACCTTCTCCCACCAGAGTAGCACTGACCTGTGTTCATGAGAAGGACCCTGTCCATGGGACTAGCACTGATCTGGGTTCATGAGAAGAACCCTCTCCCTTGAGAGTAGCACTGACCTGTACTCAAGACCAGGACTCTCTCCCATCAGAACAGCATTGACCTGTATTCACGAGAACGACCTTCAATCATTGGTCTGACACTAACCTAGGTTCATGAGAAGGACACTCCTTCTGGTCCCGATGTTGAACACCTCCCACAGACACCATCTTCAAACAGGTAATGTAAACCTCAAGCTTCTCTCTTTATCACTGTGAGTGACTGGGTTAAGGTTCTGCACATGAGTCACAGTTTCATTCATGGAGCACAGCAACGATTATTCCGCTCCACAAAGGTGGAGCCACAACAGACCCCAGAAACTATCGCCCTATTAGCCGGACTAGCTTAGTCTGCAACGCTATGGAGTGCATCATCATGGAATTCATTAACAAGACATTGGGAACCTCCAAACACTGGACCCTACCCAATTCGGCTTTGTTAAAGGCAGATCATGCCTCCAAAACCTGGTGGGCTTCTTTGAGATAGTTACCAAGGGTATAAACAAGGGAATGGTGGTACACACAGCCTACCTAGACCTCGCACAGGCCTTCGACACCATTTCCCATTCTGGTAATATAGACAAGCTCACCAGCCTCAGCATAAATCCCTATGTCACAAGATGGGTTGCCAACTGGCTCACGGACAGAACCTACATGGTGAGAGTTGCGGGAGCTAGGTCCGACTCTAAACCGGTTACAAGTGGCGTTCCCCAGGGCTCAGTCCTAGTGCCTCTCCTCTTCGGCATAAACTTCTCAGAGGTACAGGCAAGCACAGGAGGACTATGGCTGACCATGTTCGCAGACAACTGCAAACTAGGGGCTATAATTGACTCTCCGGCTGACACAGACATCCTCCAAAAAGGTCTCACTGAGACGGATACCTGGTGTCAAAATCATGGCCTCAATCTAAATGCCAAAAAGTGCATAGTCATCCCCTTTGGAAAAAACAAAGTACCCACAAGCTACCACATAGGTGGTAGTCCCCTAAATACGGAAGACGTAATAAGGGATCTGGGGACCCAAGTAGATAGTAATCTCTCCTTTGATAATCACATTGCCAAAGTGGTTAGAAAATACTTCTACGTGGCCCAGCTAATCACAAAAGGGTTTGCATCCAGATCAAAAGAGTTCATTGTGCCTCTCTACTCATCACTCATCAGACCCATCATAGAGTACAATGCCCCATTTGGGATGTACCTTACAAGACACCTGCAACAGCTGGAAAGACCACAGAAGTACCTCACCAAGATGATCACTGGCTTCAAACAGATGCTCTATGCAGCTCAACTGAAGAAACTCCAGCTGTACTCGGTTGCATACCGCCTACTCAGAGGTGATCTCTGCTGACATACAAGGCCATGTCCAACCCAGAATTGATGGACATGCTCCACCTAAAGAAAACCTTATCCCCTTGAGCCACATGCTCTAGGGATCTAAACCTCACCACAACAATAAATAGGACGTGCTGGAGGGATAGATTCCTGTCCCAGAGACTTCCCATGCTTTGGAACAAGATTCCAATCTACATTAGGTAGAGCTCCTCCCGAACACTCTTCAAAAGAAACCTTGACGAGTGGATGGGAAACAGAAAGTTTACCCCGGGGATCACTTCAGTGGCTCTGCTGGACAGAGGTACAGGGAACTAATCTAAGGGGGCGGCAAAAGCCAACACATTCTGGCTAGGCTTATAAATGTCTTCGGGCAAACAGCCTAGTGAATACCTATGAACCTATAAAAAGGTAATGTAAACCTCAAACTGCTCTCTGTATCTGCTGTGAGTGACTGGGTTAAAGTTCTGGCACATGAGTCACAGTTGTACTGACTGGGTTAAGGTTCTGGCACATGAGTCATAGTTGTACTTCATTACCCTTCCTGAGGAGGTACAGTGATTGCCTGTGCGGATCCTTGCTAGTAATCTGATGACTGGAAAAAACATTCATTAAAAGTGTTGGTGCTGCAGCCAGTGAACCAAAGTACCTACCTACTACAAAGTAGCTACCTACTATAAACACTGAGACACATACCTGGACTGTGTGAGTGGTACAAAGAACATGAGAACAGAGCCTGGAAATGTCATAGTTTTGTACATTATATAATAATGTGTGCTAAACAGAGATGCCCAAGCCCCTAAATGCAGGCAGTATAACAAATTCCGATATCAAAAGAGGAAAAATCAAGTCGAAAGTTTAAAATGCGTACAGCATCAGACCCATCCAGTCAATAAAATGCAATAAATTCAGATAAAATATGTCCTGAGAAGTAACAAGAGAGAAAACATATAATGGATCTTAGAGCATGAACTGTGTCTTGGGGTAGCCTGATGAGGCAGATAATAGCAATATTTATTTATTTAGTTATGTATTTATGACATTTGTTTACCGGGAAATTCCAGAGCCCCGGGTAGAAAAGCTCCAACACACTAATATAATAAGTAAATTTTAGTACAGAGGTGGCTACCACAAGGTAGTTGCAATATTTACAAGAATTATAACAATACAAACAAAGGCAAAAAAGAGACTGCAATACAAACAAAGGGAATAAAGTGATACAAGTTGAAAAACTACCAAATGTAGGACTAAAATGAAACAAAAGACAGAAGCAGATGATTTAAAAGGTAGCAATAACCATCAACTTAAATAAAAGAGACAGCATCAGGGAAAAAAGCCAGGTTGAACAGCTTGTGTGTGGGAAGACTGCGGGTTGTAACTCAGAAAAAAAGATTGAGGAGAGAAGCTAAGAAAACAGAAGAGGAAGAGTGAGGTTATAGGTCATTGGAGTCCGTGGAAAGTACTGGATATTTAATAATGGTTGAAATGGTAAAAGGTACCAATTAAGGTTAGTGGTTATAATGTTAAAAAGAGCAATACTAGGTCTGACTATGGGGGGGAGAGGGTTAGGTGACAGTATTAGACAAGGTGAACTTGGAGCTACAGTGCTGATGGAGGGGATCAGCATCAAAGGTGCGTGATCCTGTTTTTTAAGAGGCAGGGGATACTGTTTTCTACAGTCTTTAAAAGCTTCCACATGGAGATGCTGCGGCTTGTTGTGAGTCACTGAGCATGCAGGTGATAACTGACTTGGATGACTACATTGGAAGCTTAGCAATCATAAGAGAGAATCCACACATCATGTCCCGGATGTAAGAGCTGGCAGGGTCATGACTCACCATGATGCATCTCTCGTCTTTCCTCCTCCTCCTCTTCCAAGGTCATCACATGTGCTCTTCATCCAAGGTCATCACATGTGCTCTTCATTTGTAAAATATGGCCTCATTTTGGAAATAAGTTGCATGTGAGTAATGACAGGATAAACAAATGTGACACTGCAAAGTGTATGATGGTCAACAACCAGGGAAGGACAAATAATAACTGACAACAATTTATCTTGTCAGAGGAGGACAAACTAGAAAAAACTAGCCTATGACAAGGTCCAGACAAAGCAGCTCAAAATGGAATCCAAGGTGTTTAATCGGCAATATATCATGTTCCTGACTGACGTAACGACGACCTGCTTAAGCACAAAATAAAAAAAGTACATAGAATGAAAATACCTGCCATTCCCTTGCTCAAAAGTGAGGCATCAATGGACCTGGGAAATTACAGACACATAAGAATAACCAGCCTGATCTGTCAGGCCATGGAATTAATAAATAAAGACATAGGTAACCTACAAACTTTCAACCCAAGGCAATTTAGATTTGTCCTAGGCAGATCCAACCAACTTAACCTATATGAATTCTTAAAGAAGGTTACAGAAGCAATGTATGAGGGCAGATCAGTACACATTGTATATATAGATATTGCAAAGGCATCCAGTACCATCCCATACTCGGGTATCGTTGATAAACTATCCCAGCTAAATGTCAATCCCTATGTAATTAAGTGGTTCACAAAAAGAACCCAGGAAATCATCGTTGGTGGTTCTACCTCCCCCAAAAGACCTGTCACTGGTGGTGTACCTCAGGATTCAGTCATTTGGCCACTACTCTTTGGCATTCACTTCTCAGAGGTCAAAGCTACTGTTAAGGGTTTATGGCTGACCAAGTCTGCAGATGACTGTAAACTTCATGCCATCATAAACCCATCAGAAGACAACAAGATCCACCGAGAGCCTTTCCTAAACCAGAAGCAATTTTCAAAACCATGACTAAAACAAGAAGCCAGGAAATGTATAATGATATCTGTCAGGAAGTCCTTTATAACTACTACATTGACAACACACCCCTGAAAACTGATCCAGTAATTAAGGACGTGGGAACCTATGTAGACAATGAACTGGCCTGCTATCACTATGTATCCACTATGTAAGAAAGTCCTTCTTTATGGCACAAGATACCACTAAAGAGTATGGCTTCTTGGTTCAAGGACATGATCATTCCACTGTATTCTGCATTGATCAGGCCTACCACAGAGTACAGTACAATGCCCTCCCTACCACAGAGTACAGTACAATGCCCTCTTCAGTATGTACCTATCCAAATATCTGACACAACTTGAATACCCAGGATGCTTTTTTTTCTGATTAGAAAAGCAAGAGCCTAAATCATAAAAATTATGAGGCCTGTGTCAAGGCCTTGTCCTTCTTCTCAGTGTCATACAAGCTACCAAGAGGTGATTTCTACACTGCATACAGAGCCTCATCAGAACCTATCCTGTCAGACCCACTGCGCATTTCCAAGTCCAAGGGGGAATAAACTATTTTGCAACATAAACAGAACATGTTTGAAGGATAGACATGAATCACCGAGAATAGCACTACTTTGGAATCACCTTCCTCTCCACATAAAGCAAAGTACTTCTCTTATAATTTCAAATGTAATCTGGACAAATGGATGGGTAACCACAAATTCACCCCCCTGTTTAGCCCCCTTGTCTCTGCTCATGGCTGCAGCAACCTGTAACGGTTCTGCTCACTCTGAGTTAGTCATACTTAAAATATAAGGGCTAAAATCTTCATGGGAGTGTATGGCTAGGCTTCTAAAGATCCTCATGGATCAACAGTCTACTAAGTACCTACAAACCTGTCATTAAGTATCTTAACTTGCATCTTAATGACTAGGAACCATTTACTATGTAGAACAATGTACATTTTAACAAAGAAGACATATCAGTTATTTGTCAGACTGGCTTGGTATTCAGAAAGCAGATATTAAAGAATCACCTAATAACATTGACAATTCCTCTGTTTAGGCTGGTGGTGGCAGCAATCCTTTAGTTCTAGAACAGTCCTTTCCATGCTTGCAAGGTGAATCCTGAGAGGATTCAATAATCCAGTCCAGGACTTGAAGATCTGTTCACAAAAATGACAGATGTTTCCATGTGAGAGAGCTTCCTCTTGGTTGGACTTTGTTTCATTTCTCTTCCTATCTGCTTCTCTCTCCTTCACTTTCAAAAACAATGCCATTCTCTTCAGAGCAGGCCACAGAATAACAAAGTCTCTGGTACCAATGATATCTGTCAGCGATCAGTGTCTCCCAGCATGTCTGTTTCTTTACATGTTTAATGTGTGTTCAATGAATTCCATCTGATCATGATAGCATTTTTGCCCTTGACTGAGTGGAGAGCAGAGCCGGATCATGGTGAATTGGGACCCTAGGCAGGGTAATGGACCAGCCCCCCCCCCCCCCCCACACACACACACACACACACATAACCATTCCAGTGTCAGTGAAACCAAAACTCTGGATTTAATTTAATTTCAAAATTTATTGTACAAACACGGATGGACATTTGCTAAACAAAATTAAACAGTCTCACATTGAAAACAGACTTATCAAGAATAACAGTTGACATCTCTTCCATTAAAAGTCATATTCAGTGAAAATGCACTGAAACTCCATTCACAGAAAATGCATCTGACTAGTGGCAGATTAAGTGAACCTTGGGTCATAGGCTGTTTTCAAACCATAGACTCCCTACATTCATTTTAAGACCATGTATAAATGCACATATTCTATGGTTTATTTTCCTGATTATTTAAAGTAACATCTGTTAGAGTGTATTTTAAATTTACAGTTTTTAAACTTTTTTCAAATAAGTGACGAAACAAAATGTATAAATGAATGACAAAAGTACCCATTTCAGAACATTTCAACCATAGTTAATGAATGACAAAATTACCCAGTTTAGAACATTCCAACCATAAAAGGCCACTCAAACTGCTGTCATTTAAATCCACCAATATCTGTACTCAACAGTTATGTCCCCTTTATCGACTGTGTATACATCACGTTTGATTGTGATGAAAAATGGCCACGGTAAAGTATTCCAGTTTGCTTTATACAAATGCACACTAGTCCTGCAATGATAGACTAATGACCTTTTTAACTTTATCATTTCAGCAGGTTCAGTATTTTTTATCCAAGGACATCCCCCGAACCCAGCAATTACAGATATATCGGTGATGGTGTGTGTGGGGTGGCTGGTCCATTACCCTGCCTAAGGTCCCATTTGACCATGATCTGGCTCTTCTCTCCACTCAATCAAGGGCAAAACCCTACAATCCCTGAAATGGCTTGAACTCCTAAACTACCTAGACTATCTCCAACTCACTACTGCATATAGACTCATATTTCACCCAACAAAATGTCCCACTCTAATTAACATCCTTTCCCCTTATACACCCAACAGAGCTCTCAGATCTGAAAATCAGAACTTCATTACAATCCATAAACCTAAACGTCCTGCTGACCAACTTCTCCTATCTTTCTCACTAGGCAAAAAATGGAATTCCCTTCCCTCCAAACTAAGAACCATACCAAACTCAGAAAACTTCAAAACCCAACTATTCAAACACCTGTCCACTAAATGGAAATGTACCTGCCTTCACCCAAATGGAAATGTACCTGCCTTCACCCAACCTAATCAAAGGGGGTTCTCTCTCTGGTTCCCAAGCTCTACAACTCTCATAGTTATCTTCCTATGAGCCTATTTAAGCTCTCAACAATTTCTATAGCTTCTCTCTAAGCTCTCAGCAACTCCTACAGCTACCCTCACACAGCCCTACCTTGCAAATATTGCAAATAGCATTCTACTGTTGATGTGTGTATGTAAAGCACATTTACATTTTCTTAAAAGGTTTGTATGTAAACTGTTTCCACACCTAACACATATCTGTTTTCCTCAGATGAAACTGTATGGTCCCTACCTTCAAGCTTAATGAATTTGTTAACTATGCATGATATTGAATGCATTTATGAGTAACTATTCTACATAATATTATCTTTAATATTAACTATCAGTTGTACTAAATTGTATAATGCATTTTGGAACTTTTCTCCCCGGTCCTCCACTGAAACTTGGTCAATTCGGCCAAGTGGACTTCCCCGGTAATCAAACTGCAAATAAATAAATAAAATAACATTTTTCACAGATGTCTGTGTCAATAAATAAACAAAAAAATAATAAATAGCAATAATAATGATCAAAGTTGCATATTTCAAATGTGTTTCAAACAAACACATGGTAGCCAAAGTATTTCAACTTAATTCACACACACACACACACACACACACACACACACACACACACACACACACACACACACACACACACACACACACACACTAGGTTCTGCAATGTAAGATTAAAGGCTGTTTAAAAATGACCAGATAACAGCATTAGGTATTTTTATCCCCAGACAGCCCCCACCAGCAACAACAGTTAAAGTCACTTTATTGACTGTGTACACCCCTTACTGTTATGAACAAATAAATTGCAAGCACTATAGTGGTAGCTTTGGATGAACTACATGAAACTGTATAAAAATGACCAATACCATACTATAAGATCCAGCCATGTGTAGCACAGTTTAACTAGATAAATATTTATGACAGCACAAGGCATATTAACCACCTAATTACATATGCTAAGTCGATATGCACAATCTCTGCAGAAGTAAAAGTCATCTGAATAATTCCACCTTAAAGCAAACTATTAATAATGCAGAGGTTGCTGCTGACAAACAACTTTGCATTTTAGTGTTTCATCTACACATGCAGTGCCTGCTGCCTTTGAAACATAAATTGCCTATGTTGTATTAAAAATGGTGTGCTGATAATGCCATAACATCTACTGAATTAGATCAGTTGTTTAATACAGAATGGCTGGTAAACAATGACCACAGATTCATAGTTACCAGACATGCAGTCCTGGAAACCAGCCCAAATTACCAGTTGCTCAGGTGAAAGACTTGCTCAATGTCATGCAGTAGGGAAAATAAAGTGGAAATTTTCAACCCCTACAGTTTTATCACAGGAAGTAGCTCATTAACAAGTTGGAATGTAGTCCTCTGTGTTAACTGCCATCATTTAACTTAATACATAAATTCTTATATGCAGCAATGACCATATAATGGATGCTGAAGATCAGACTGTTCTGATTATCACTCAAAATAATGAAGACTATATGACCTGAAAAATGCCAACCGCTTTCCAGTTGTTAGAGGCTGTAAAAAAAGGTACTGCAAAAATATATTACTAAAATGCAACATGTTTAAACTAAATAACAAAATTCAGGCTTACTAATGAATTGATGTATTCTGTAGTGCAATGAATGAAGTGAAGCAATTGCAGACAATATAAATGCTGCAGCAGCTTTTGTTCAACAACCCAGAAGTCATATAAAAGTCAGAAATGTTACTACATATAGCATGCTATTTTTTTGGGGGGTGGGGGGCTTACATGCTTGTAGGACACCTACCTCACATTTTTTGACCTCCCTATGTCTACTCTGTCACAAAGAATAGCTACTCCCTCTGACATCACTCAGTACAGGTCTGACCTACCTGATTGGCCAATTGTGCTGTATTATTGCAGCATACACCTCCAGAGTCATAGCCAGATCATGGAGAAATGAGGCTCCAAACAGGATAATAAATCAAACCCAGCAAACCAAACCAATATCCCATTATTTGGCTGTCTTCCCTGATTACAATAAACAGTGTTCAACACTGTCAGTGTACAGACTATTTTCTTCTTTACTTTTACACTTATCACAGAGATTTGGATTTCTTTTAAAACTTATATTTCAAATTTTACAGAAAAAATGCTGACATACATTTTCTAAACAAAACACCCTCACATAGGTGCATACAGCTTAGTACTAGATTAACTGCCCTTGTGGGCCATGTTAAGCCTAGTCAATTATCCCATGTGAGAATCAAACCCTACACCTTGTGTCTGTATGGTAAACACTTTAACCATTATGCCAACCTCCCACAACAGACTAAGTATGACAAACAGTAAAATTATTTTCTCATGAGACAAATACTTAGTGAAAAGATACGCTGCTAGTCATAATTAAACAGCATATAGTTAAGTACTAATTAGCACCTATGTGAAGGGTGAAGGAATTCAAAAGAAATATATAAGGCCTTTGCCAACACTGTGGGACAGCCCAGTAGACAAACGTGTCCCTTCTCAGGAGCAGCCCAGGAGTATTATCTGTTAAGTAACTTGGCTAAGTCACACAGAAGACAAATGAAGGCTGACGGAATTAAATCATGTACTATAGGAAGCAACTCTTTAAGAGCCCATAGCCTTACTCATCTACAAAAAAGTGCTAGACAAACTGCTGAAGCCCAAACAGTGCATTTCATACACATGGGACTGCAAACAAAATGCAAAACTAAAATGTACTCATACTTAAACTATTAACATTAAACTCACAGACTTCATGCTGTCAAGTTTATCTTCAGTTAAATAATAACCATGTTAAGGAAACCAAGGTTATTTTCCAAAGAACAAATCTCATATGATGATGATGATGATGCTCCTATTTACTACAGTTCCCTTCCTTTACACCGTAACTATTCTGGTTCACAGGTAGTTACTAAGCTTGCCATCCTGGGGATCATGGAGAAACCCAGCCCAAATTTCCAGTTTCCCCAAAGCACTGTCTGGTAAGTGACTTGCTCAAGGACAGAGCATAAATATGAGGCAAAATCAGAGATTTAACAAATGTTAACAGAACAACAGTTTTTTCATCAAAGTGTATTTTATGAACTACAAAAACTGTGAAACTATAATGACTGACATCGACTGATGGTAATTCTAAGTGATTTGCCAAAAAAAAAAAAAAACAGAAAAATGAAAGTTTAATAAATGGCTGGCAGTTGGATTAAGGCTTTTGCCTTCTGTACTTAAGGTACAGTTTGAGACTCTGAGCAATTTACTTAACTAGACAGTGTTCTCTAAGTGGGATATTTCACACACACACACACACACACACACACACACACACACACACACACACACACACACACAATGCTACTACATAAAACAAACTATCTCTTACAAGCATTATTGCTGAAAAAAGAAATCATGCATACACCATGCTACAGACTCTACCTGTTCATTTATTTGTTTGCTAGCAAGAAATCAGCTCAATCTACCTATGCATCTCTTATTGTGCTACTGTTGCAGAAAAGTCCACTCATATCACACGCCAATTCTCTCACTTGCCATGTATGTCAGCCCCAGTCTCAATGGCTCAAGGCATCAGCCAAGTAATGAGACTGGAGCTGGCATGCACAGCAGGAATTCATTTTTTAAAAAGCTGGATGCCTGATCCAAAAGCAGGTAAATCAGGCAGCATTTTTTAAGTAATGTTAAATTTGTCTGTTTTTAATTAATCTTGTATGACCAGCCCCCCCAGACAGCACCAGGCCCTAGACAACTACCTGCGTTACCTTGTGCTGGAGCTAGCTGTGACTAGGATTACAAAATCTGTAGTAAAAGTAAAACATTAGACACCTAGATACACTTTGCAGTCCACAACCAATGTGTGAGGCTCAATCCATCAGCACTGGTGAAACTGGTCTCAACAGGAAGATCAATTCTGATATTACAATATTCCAGAGAGGAGGATTTTCTAGAGGTAATGCTAATAGTACTTCCATGTTCCTGAGAAGATGTTGGTATGTAACCAAGGTTTATCTACATGAAAAGAGACATGGAGGAGCTTTCCAATCTTGGAGCCCAGGCAGGTATGACTAGCCCTGAGCAGCATCCTGCCATCACCCAGAATTATACCACAGTACAAGGACAAAATGATTGACTTCAACAATTGGCTAAGCTTCTGGTATCATTCTAAGGGGCTCCAGTATCTGTCTGCCTGGGATGACATGATCGACAGACCACGATGCTTTACCAGAGATGGCCTGCACCTGTCGCCCTTGGGATTCCGGATACTGGCTAAGGCTCTTGCCACCCCATAGTGCCTTTTTTAGGCAAGGTTCAAATGACAAATTCACCACCGTAACAGGTACAAGCAAGTAAAATCTGAGGGTAATACTACTCAATGCTAGAAGTCTAAACCTCAAAATGCACTCACTCGAGGCACTCCTTAAAATGAAGAACATCGACATCTGTGCAGTGACAGAGACCTAGTTCAAGGCTCCAGAGAGCACCCCTGCATTACCAGGCTATAATTCATACCACACCTTTCGGCCACCTAATCTGAACCAAAACACTAAAGGTGGAGGAATGTCCATAATCATTAAGGATATCCACACCTCCAGGCTAGTTGCTCAGCATAATGCATCTGAGATTATCCAAGTGCAACTAACTCTGTGCAAGACCACAATCCATATTGTAGCTTGCTACAGAACCTCCACCATGCCCCAGCATTCCCACTCCTCATTTCTTGATACACTGGAAAATATTACGGTACAACCTAACACCCTAACAATGGGTGATTTCAACTACCTCACCATTAACTGGGAAAGCTACACATTTTCAGCTGAAGTTCGAAATCTGGAAACAGCCGACCGTCACTGTTGCAAATTGCTTCTGCTATGGGCTCCACGGCAAGAAAATCTAAGGTAATGGCATCGTCTGCTCTTCTTTATAGCTCAGATGACCTGACGTCACCCAGCAAGTGACAGCAGCCGATACACAAAACCTTGACTCTGGTATTCAGACCAACTGAGGGCTACCATTGGACTGAAGCAAGACCGCAATCCATATTGTAGCCCCCTTAGATTAGTTCCCTTATGATTGCATCATAGAGTACAATGCCCCATTTGGGATGTACCTTAAAAGACACCTACAACAGCTGGAAAGACCACAGAAGTACCTCACCAAGAGGAATTACTGGCCTCAAACAGATGCCCTATGCAGCCCAATTGAAGAAACTCCAGCTGTACTCAGTTGCATACCGCTTACTCAGAGGTGATCTCTGCCTGACATACAAGGTCATGTCCAACCCAGAATTGATAGACATGCTCCACCTAAAAAAAAAAAAAAAAAAACAAATCCTCAAGAGCCACACACTCTAGGGATCTAAACCTCACCACAATGATAAATAGGATGTGCTGGAGGGATAGATTCCTGTCCCAGAGACCCCCCCATGCTTTGGAACAGGATTCCAATCTACATTAGGCAGAGCCCTTCACTAGCACTCTTCAAGAGAAACCTTAACGAGTGGATGGGAAACAGAAAATTTACCCTGGGATCACTGCAGTGGCTCTGCTAGACAGAGGCACAGGGAACTAATCTAAGGGGACGGTGAAAGCCAACACATTCTGGCTAGGCTTATAGATGCCCTCGGGCAGATAGCCTAGTACTTACCTGTGAACCTATGAACCACAGCATGGATAACTCAATGGTGAAGACTGCACCAGTGAGAAACGAAGAACATCAGGCTTCCTTTGACATCTAATATGTAGGACGACTTTGAGGAATTGCTTAGCTTCAAACCTAGAAGCTAAAGGAGGACATAAAGGCAGACAAGCAGAAATAGCTGACAAGTGGGCCTTGACAGTTGAATAAGCCAACCCAGCACTGAGCAACTCACACAAATAAGAAAGAACCAATGGAACATCCATGATCAATAGATTCAAGTTAAAAGACACTAGACAGAAAACCTCTTCTACTTAGATAAGTAGGAGCTTCTAGTATTGAGGTTTCTGGCCTCCTGCAAAACGCTGAGCACGTCCTCAGGAAAAAAGGTGTCTGAAAGGAATCAAAATCCCATCATCCCCCAGAGCGAGTTACATCATCAACAGATGGGATGGATGAAACATCCTTTGTCTTGTGTGAGAAGGACCATCCTGTGAGGTAGCTTGTGATGACTGCCCTTGGCTACACGCAAAAGAGGGAACCAATGCTGTCTTAGCCAAAAGGTAGTCACCAACAAGATTTTTGGTTGGTCCTGCTAAATCTTGAACAGGACCTTTTGATTGAGAGTAAGAGGGGGATAGGGCATCCACCTTCCAAACGAGAGGACCTGGGACTCTGGCACAAAAGAGAGGAAGTTGTCTGTTCACCGGGGAAATAGATTTACTTGAGGAATAGCCCACTGATGGACAATGTCCAGAGCCCACTGATGGGCAATGTCCAGAAACACATCCCTTCTCAGAGTGCCTGCCACACGATTTTGACAGGAGGACGTAAACACTGCCTGAAGAGTCACCTGATACTGAAGTGCAAGTTTCCATGCCATCAGAGAGCTAGTCTGCAAAGAAGGCAAGAACCCCCCCCCCGCGCGCTTGTTTTCATACCAGAGTACTGTGATGTTGTTGGTAAACAGTTTGAGAGGACCTGCAAGAAAAAGAGGATGAAAAGCCTGAAAGGCCAGCAGAAGGTCTCTCATCTCTCTGATGTTGATGTGCTCCTTTCTTTGGGAAGGTGACCAAACCCCCTTTACCTTCATGGAACCAAAGACTGCTCCCCAACCTACATCTGAAGCACCTGTGAACAGCTCCTGAGAGGGAAGAGGAGAATGCAGAGGGAGACCTGGGTTCAGGGCCACCTGCTGAATCCACCAATGGAGGTCCTTCTTCAGACAAGGAAAAAGGAGAACCAAAGCCTCTAGGAGATGACCATGCTGCATCCATACTGTTTTCAGGAACCACAGAAACCTCCTCATGTGATGTTTGGCTAATGGTAACACTGAACTAGTAGATGCCATGAAATCCAGAAGTCTGAGGAATTCCCGGGCTGTGACAGTATGTAAAGAAAGAAGACACTGGAAGAAAGAAATGAGTGACTGAGCCTTTGGAGGGAAAGGGAGGCCAGCATAAGGTTTGTCTGAATCCTGCATCCCAGGAAAACCTGATCCTGAGAAGGGGTGAGGGATGACTTTGTGAAGTTTATAGTGAACCCCAGACTTTGCAGAAGGGAGATAGTGAAGTGTAGCTTCTGCAGCAAGATCTCTGGGGATGACACCTGAAGTATAAGGTAGTCTAAATAAGGGAAAACCTGTATGGTCTGAAGCCTGCCAGTTACAGGTGCTAGGCATGCTGAATACCCTTGGGACAGTAGAAAGGCCAAAGGGCAAAGCAGAGAACTGAAAATGCAAGGAAGAAACAGAGAAAGGTAAACATTTCCTGTAAAGAGGATGAATGGGAATGTGAAGGCAAGCATCCTTGATATCCAGTGATGCCATAAAAGCCTGAGGGAAAATGAGAGGAACTAAGGTCTGAAGGGATAGCATGCGGAAAGAAGGCACCTTCAAGAAGGTGTTGAGGTGAGAGAGTTCCAGAATTGGTCTTCGGGGACCATCCTTTCTGGGCACTAGAAACATCCTGGAATAAAAACCTCTTTC
The DNA here is from genome assembly GCF_019279795.1 of Protopterus annectens. NCBI lineage: Eukaryota > Metazoa > Chordata > Ceratodontiformes > Protopteridae > Protopterus > Protopterus annectens. The sequence continues at coordinate 1,724,876,623 of NC_056729.1, read as the reverse complement.
TCTGTGGTTGAGTGTAACCTCCTGAATAGTTACTTAATTCAACAAGTCCTGAAGCATCTTTGGGAATAAATGCAGTTGTTCCCAGGGTGGTTGAGGAATGCCCAGGAAGGGAGGAAGAAATTTCCAGACCATGAAGTAACCTTTTAGGATAACGGAAAGAACCCATTTGTCCTGAGTGATGTTTTCCCAAACAGAAATAAACAGAGAAAGATGAAGGGAAAGAGGATTAGGGCTGTGTCATGAACGGTAGTCACAGACTACCTGGCTTGTCAGGAAAGGCCTGCTTCTGGGTAGGGGCAGACTGAAAAGTCTTAGGTGGAGGAATCCTCCTTCCACCCTTTTTAGACTTAGATGGTGGAGTCCGAGACTGTATGTACAAAGGCAGTCTTGGAAGGGTAATTTCTGTGAAACTTAGGTACAGGTGAGACAAAAATGTGTTTCAAATCCTGCAGCTCCTTACCTTTTTCCAGCAAATACTTAAATATGTCAGCCGCAGCAGACCTGAAAAAAGCTGAGTTATCCAGAGGAGCATCGAGTAACTTAGCTTTAATGTCATCTTGCAGTGGTTGAAGTCTCAATAATGAATACCTTCTTAAAACATAGCCTGACGCAGCTGCCCTACAAGAAGCTTCTGCTGCATCATGACGACACTTAACTGAATGCCGTGCAACCTGAGAAGAAGCTCCTAGTAAGGATAAGGCATTAGTCTTCCCTTCTAAATCAGGAAGATCAGAAACGACTTGAGTGGCCTGTGATAAAAGAGCCAAAGCATATATGGTCATATGGGTCTGGTAATTTATAGCACAGAAAGCTAAGGTGCCAGAAGTGTAAACCTTCTTCCCTAGCCTTTCTAAAGTCCTCCCTTCTGATACCTTTCTAAAGTCCTGCCTTCCTTATCAGAAGGGAGAAGTGTAGTAGATGGCAGCAATCTGGAATGCTTATCCGACACCACAGAATGATCAAGTGATGGACATTTAAAAAGAAATTTGCTGTCATCTGGCACCCTGTAAAACTGGTCTGTCTTCTTAGGAGCTGGGTGCTGTAAATCTGGAGATTGAGATGCTGAAAATAAAGCATCCAGTAATGCAGACAGATCTGGAGGAAGAGCAGAAGGAGAAAGAGACTCCATTTGCAGTAGGTCATAGTACCTCTTCTGCACATCACTAACTTGGTAACTGTCCCATTTGAAAAACTCCTTCATTTTGGAAAAAGTTTCCCCAAAGGCTAAGGATTCATCATCTGAAGAGAAATCTTCATCAGAAGAATCCTGTTTCCTAATTCTCTCCTGTGGTGAAGATGTCCAAGGCGGAGGGGGAGACAGAGACACCAGAAGGGGGGTTAAGGGCCATAAAGGCATTAAATAAGCCCTGGGTAAAACTCTGCCATTCACGTTGTAGATCTTTGGCTGAAGTGGTATGCTTTGTCTTTTGTTTCTTTTTAAGGTGAACATCAACCTTACAGAAAGTGGAAGGGGCCGATGTCAGCCAACACTCCACAACAGTAGTCAGGACTTCCTCCCCAACTAATATTTGAGAGATCCCCTTAGGGGCCTTCTGAAATAATGAGTCTTGGTTCCCCCTGTGCATCCAAAACAGATGTCTGCAAAGCCTCCGAGGACATGCCGGTCATTGGATCCATAGCAGCCTCTGAACCAGTTCCAGACGAAGAATCTAATGCAAGGACCGGACAGATCTCTGAGCCTTCATCAGCCTTAAGAGAGACATCCAATATAGGAGGTGCAGCTGAAGAGACAAAGTTAGGTTGTTTGGCTTTTCTCTTCACTGGTAACACGGCTGAAGACCCAGACATACCCTTCATAGTGTCTTTCTCTAAGCATTTAAGACACTGGTTTTCAGGATAAACCATTATTTTATTATTTATTTTTATTTTATTTTACATTTGTTGACCAGGCTAGTCTAACTGGATACATGTCCATTTTCAGTAGAGGCCCGGGGAGAAAAGCTCCAAGCATGAACAGTGACAAAGTTTACAATATATAAAAAGACACGTAAAATCAAAGTACAGAGGCAACATTAGAAAGGAAAGCCGACTTCTTAAAGCTTTAGGCACAAAGGCCTGGCAAATGGAACAAGTTTTATTATCGTAAGTAGGCCCTAAGCAGAACAAGCACTACTTGCGACTATCCTCATGTGGAATTTCTCCCCCACAATGGCATTTGCCTTTCTTATATGACATGAAAAAAACTCACAACACAGTAGTAATAAGAAGATAAAAGATGAAAACCCCAAGGGGCACTTATCTGAAAAGGCTTGATAAGTAGCAAACGACTCGGGCGAGCAGACCGACGGCTGAATATGGTGTTCAGACTGGTGGCAGAGATGTTCTGAGGATAGTACATGCTGACGTCGCTTTTATAGCTAAGGTACACAGACAGCATATGTGCAACATCTCACATACTCCTAAGTAGTTAAAGGCTTTGGTATACTGCCGGATGTTGGGTTGCCCCTGGTAGGGAATCCCTCATGTTATGAATACTGAACAGTAGAATAGAAGGACATATACAGATATATCATTTTAACTATTCTAATCTGCAAAGCCATGGAATGTATTATATCTGACTTCATAAAGTGTGATATAAAATATATACCTTGGCCCTCAATAGTTTGGTTTTGTCAAAAGGAGGTCATGGTTTTCATCTTGGTAAACTTCTTTGGGAGGGTTGTGGATAGTGGTCACTCAGTCCAAACAGTTTATGTGGCTCTGGCAAAGATAATACCATCCCCAGTTATAGTTATATAAATCAGCTAAGAGACCAAAATGCGTATAAGAATATTTTCTTGATTTAAAGCACTTGTACTTGCTTTATACATTGACAGATATTGTTTTTGAGCATTTAAAAGCATTTATTGAATTTTGTGGCAAACATCACCATTTCTCTGTTTGCTGACTTTTTCTAGTTCTGTTTGCCACCAGACTGCCTTGTAGAAGACTAAATTAGTCAAGGCCTTAGTTGTCTGGCAGTTGCTTGTTGTTTAATCTGTACTTGAGAGCACCTTTTGCTGTGTTTTTACAATAAGAAAATTCAGGATAATCCATCTTGTAGCAGTAAGTGTTTACAAGGTCTCTCTGAGTTGCGGAAGCAGGAAAGGGAGCTAAGCATACGGTTGTTATTGGCTAGAGGGCAAAGCACTCAGTTTTCAAGCTTTATTCCTCTCCTATAAATCAGACAAGCTTGTCTGAACTGCCTACCAAGCAGCATTTAGAATTGCCCTGTATAGTACCAAATGCCTAGACAGTAAAATGTCCCTGTAAGTTAGGAGGAGGTCTGAAACCTGTTAAACAGCATGGCACTGCATGGAACTAAGCTCAGAGCAGCTAGGTTGTGTGTCGAGTAGCACTACCATATCCTAGCGCTATATAACATTTTACCTTTAATCCCAGAAACTATCCTAGGAGCCCCCAGTTAAAACCCAATCCCTAATCTTAAAACAGACCACCCTATTATAGGACTAGACATGCAACATGCAATTTTCTAATGTCTGTGTGGCCAGCTTGGTAAATTTCGGAATTCTAAGGCAATTTTGCAAATGTCTTATGTTCTCAGATAATCAGTTAATCGTTAAAGAAAATAACACAGTATGGGACAGATATAAATGCACAATTTCCTTGGAGGCAAAAATCTTGCATACAAAGGAGGTTATGAAGAATCCCCACACTACATCCTCCGCACATACTGCTCTCCACACAGATTGTCTCATGTTGAGGTGCTTAAAAGAAACACCCACATTTCAAAGAACTCCAAAGCTTAATGGCAACAGTGCTCTTCAGAAAAATCACTAAAATACACACCAAAAGCAGCACCGAACATCTCACATAAGCTTAGACCCAATGATCCCACAAAAGAAAAGCCCAAAAGGCAAGCATATACCTTTGCTAATACACTTAGATTAAGTTGTATGGCACACAGATGCCCCACTCACCAGGTTAGACACAGAGATGCTCCACTCACCAATTAGACACACAGATGCCCCACTCACCAGGTTAGACACAGAGATGCCCCCCTCACCAGGTTAGACACACAGATGCCCCCTCACCAGGTTAGATACACAGATGCCCCACTCACCAAGTTAGACACACAGACGCCCAACTCACCAGGTTAGACAGACAGATGCCCCCTCACCAGGTTAGACACACAGATGTCCCACTCACCAGGTTAGACACACAGATGTCCCACTCACCAGTTAGACACACAGATGCCCCCTCACAGGTTAGACACACAGATGCCCCCTCACCAGGTTAGACACACAGATTCCCTCTCACCAGGTTAGACACACAGATTCCCATTCACCAGGTTAGACACACAGATTCCCACTCACCAGGTAAGACACACAGATGCCCCACTCACCAGGTTAGACACACAGATGTCCCACTCACCAGTTAGACACACAGATGCCCCCTCACCAGGTTAGACACACAGATACCCCACTCACCAGGTTAGACACACAGATGCCCAACTCACCAGGTTAGACACACAGATGCCCCCTCACCAGGTTAGACACACAGATGCCCCACTCACCAGGTTAGACAAGGACAAGATAATGGGTAGTTATGGTTAGTTGTATATCTGGAGCGAAGGTTCACAATGTCACACAGGCACTTGTCATTGCACATCAGGTACTAATTTGATTCTATCATAGTCCTTGTTGGTGTAAATAACCTGAGACATAGCTCACTAAACTATATTTATTTATTTTATTTATTTTATTTTTTATTTTATTTTATTTTACATTTGTTAACCGGGAGAGTCCGACTGGATACATGTCCATTTTCAGCGGAGGCCCGGGGAGAAAAGCTCCACGTATAAGCAAATAAGAATACACTATGTTGATATAATACAGTATGTTCACTTAAGTATTTTACACAAGAATAGGAGACATTTTAGAATATTTCTACTCATTGCTCAAGACATATAATGAAAAAAATATTCAAAAAAGAACACAAAAACTCATAGTATAACAGACTTTTTCCTTTTAGGTAGACCTTTCGGATAGTAGTAGCAGGAATTAAATAGGATAATAGGACTAGGGAAATTATATAGAAAAGAGGATAAGAGGGAAGACAGAAGAGAGAAGTGGTAGTGGTACCGTCATTGGTCCTAAAGGGAGGAGGAAAAAATCTTGTTTAGTTGAAGTCAGACTGGGCTTATACATTGGCATAGCCAGTGTATCTGAAGGTAGTGATTTAGTCTCTTTTTGAAGAGTTTTATGGAGGAAATGGTGGTGAGGCTGGATGGAAGGGAGTTCCAGATTTTTCCTATGGCATTGGCAAAGAGGGCATCACCCCCTGAGTTGTTGGATTTTACCATTTGAGCTAGTAGTTTGTTTGAGGAGCGTAAACTATTGAGATTGTTGTAAGGTTTGATTAAGTTTATCAGTGCAGGGGTGTTGTAAGGTTTGATTAAGTTTATCAGTGCAGTGAAAAGAAACATAATAGAGCTCTCAGAATATGTGCTACAGACAGGTATGAGCCTTGCACTGTGCAGCATTTTACCTAACACCAAGGATGAAGCCACAGTATGTACATAAAATGATTGATTTTAATAATTGCCTTAGTTTCTGGTGGCACTCCAGGGGGATCCAGTATCTGTCAATATGGGAGAATGTGGTCAACATACCACATTGCTTTGTCAAGGATGGGCTGTACCTGTTCCCCTAGGCTTCTGGGTATTGGCTAAAACTATGTCCACCCCTTTAGAGCCTTTTTTAGGCAATGCAAAAAAGACAAAACTGCCAACATAGTGAAAAAGTCTCCAAAGCAACCTTAAGGTATTACTGCTCAATGCTAGAGAGTCTAAACAAAAAACTCCACACCCTACAAGTCCTCGTCACTCTGAAGAATGCAAACACTGAGACTTGGTTTTAAGCTGTACAAAGTACTCCGGCAGAGCAATATACCTCTGGGACCAGTGCTGGGATCCCTCTTATTTGGCATATACATCTCCAGCAACCAAACAGTAAATCCATATCTGTGGCTAACAAAATTTGCTGATGACTGCAAGTTGGGTGTTACTGTCTTAGCTTACAATGCCTTGACACAGCATCCCTACAGCAGGAACTAATCGTCACTATCAAATGGTGTACTGAAAAGAAGCTGTAATTAAATGCTATGAAGTATAGTACTGCAGCATTTGGAAAAAAAAAACTCTTGTCTCCAGCTTACACCACAGCTACTACCTCACGGCAAACTGATATGGTTATCAAGGACCTTGGCAACTGTGCTGACAACTCCCACCTCTCTTGGCTACCTTGTAATATTACATCAGAAAATCCTTCTAGTTAGCACAACTGATATCTAAAGGCATCTAACTGAGGTTGAAGTTATTGTTCCACTGTACTCTGCACTAATTAGACCAGTTATAGAGTATGATGGCCCCACTGGGATGCAACTGTCCAGACACATCACACAGCTAGAAAGGAGCAGCATTTCCTAAACAAGAAGACTGCTGGTCTGAAAATCTTCAAATACTGATCCCCATTTCTATTTGTGGTCTGATAGACTACTTCACGGAGACCAACGTGTTACGTTCGCTAAGGGCCCAGCATTCCTTGTTTTCTTGCATATCCACAAGACAAACAGCTTCACAAACACTAGAGCTAAGGATGTGAATCACCAGTAATAGACAAACAAAATTGACTAGAAGGGGCAGCTGTATTACACAATGTTTATCCCATTTCTAGAATAAACTGCTCTTACACATTAAACAGAGTGAGAGAGTGACACTCTTGCATCTTTCAAGACTAACCTTGACAAGTGGGTGGGCATCTGGAAATTCATCCCAGGCCCAACTTACATTGGCCAATTAGAAGTGGATGATTCACCATGATGTTGGTACTAGTGAGGAGAAAATGTCTCACTACTTAACTAATCCTTTGATTTCTATGACCAGCCACTTGTTGTGGCTTTAACATTTCCTCCCCAAATGCATCAAATTTAAGTTAACATTTTGCAATTCTGATGAGACAGACTGGGGCATAACATTTAGGGAATGTGGCCTGGATCAGGCTCCAAGAAGTCAAACTTGATGAAATCATACACATGTTTTGTTCTTTCTCAAAACAGAATTGGAATTGCCTAGACATAGTAAGGCCTTGCTGAGTCTAATTATGGTGGATGCAAAAAAGCAATCACTAGAAAATGAAAAAAAGTCTAAACCAGTTGTACTAGAAGTAGTGACTATAGTAACAGAGATAAAAGAACTGGAAGTGGGATTTTTACAAAAGTGTAGTAGCAAATTACATAGAAAAACGAGAACTGTGGTAAAATATATGCAGAATAATATTTTGGAGGAGGGTTGAGGTTTAAAAGAAGTCAGGGTTTAAATGAGCTATGTAATGTTTGACTGACAATGACTGGGTAGAGTATAAGTGCTGTATAATGTTTGCAACTAAATATGTTAACATGGTTTGTTATAATTTATGTTAATGTATGACTGCCTATGTCATAAGTGACAATTCAATAAAGACATTTCTTGTATACTTAAAAAGAGAAAGGTCAGGAAGTAATGCCAACCTTGGGCTTATGAAAGACTATACAAGGTGGAGAAATCATTAAAGCTCACAGTTCAAAAACTCTTCTGGAAGGCATTACCCTCAATAACAAAAAAAGGCCAGTCCAAAAGGAGGGTTACTACATTTTTCCAGTACAAAATTCAAATACCAAGAAGAAAGGCACATTTTGGCAGATGGCTTCATAACTAAAATCTTTCCCAGCACTTTGATAAATGTTCAAAAATCACACACAGAAAGGTCTGCACAATTTTAATTTTAAAGGCACTTTCTGGAAAAATAATATCTTCTGATTATAGGGTTCAGGGGTTAGTACTAGGCTAGCTACCGCTGTAGGGTTCATAGGTAAGTACTAGGCTAGCTGTCCTTGTAGGGCTCATAGGTAAGTACTAGGCTAGCTGCCCTTGTAGGGTTCCTAGGTAAGTAGTAGGCTAGCTGCCTTTGTAGGTTCATAGGTAAGTACTAGGCTAGCTGCCCTTATAGGTTCATAGGTAAGTACTAGACTAGCTGCCTTTATACATTCATATGTAAGTACTGGGTAGCTGCCCTTGTAGGCTCACAGGTAAGTACTAGACTAGCTCCCCTTGTAGGGTTCATAGGTAAGTACTAGGCTAACTGCCCTTATAGGTTTATAGGTAAGTACTAGGCTATATGCCCTTGTAGGATCACAGGTAAGTACTAGGCTAGCTGCCCTTGTAGGATCACAGGTAAGTACTAGGCTAGTTGCCCTTGTAGGGTTCACAGGTAAGTACTAGGCTAGATGCCCTTGTAGGTTCATAGGAAAGTACTAGGCTAGCTGCCTTTGTGGGTTAACAGGTAAGTACAAGGCTAGCCACCCTTGTAAGTTCATAGGAAGGTACAAGGCTAGCTGCCCTTATAGGGATCATAGGCCTTTTTATGCCCAAGCAATTTCCCTCAAAGGTGAGAATAAACCCCTGTACTGTGTGCACATTAGGTAAACACCTTAACTATTCTGCCAACCCCAACCACTGGGTTTGGAAACGTTACAAGGCAATGATTCTGTGCTATATAAATCCTTAACAACAGGATCAATTCTGTTCTGTTTTACATAAATTCTTCAGACAGTGAATGAAGCTGCAAAGGCCAGATTCTGGCCATATTTGCCCTGCTGGAAACTGCAAAGAAATCCCACGTCCTGCAGGTGGTTTGCCACATCTCTTTATTTATTTATTTTATTTATTTATTTAACATTTGTTGACCGGGAATGTCTGACTAGGTTCCACAGAGCCTGTTTTCAGCAGAGGCCCGGGGAGAAACGCTCCAGATCACAAATCTTATCACAAAATGCAGCCTTCTGTGCTGTAATGGCATTCAAATTTAAGCATCAAAAAAGCCTGGCTAACAGAGCTAAAAAAAAAAGAAACACTCCATTAGCAGCATAAAACGTGGTATTCACCCCTCCCTCCACCAATGCTGTTTAAATTATAGGCTCTCCATGGAGGAAAGCCCTAAATAAATTTCACTTATGGGTGTTCAACTACAGACATCTTCTCAGGAAAAGATGTCTCTTAGCTCAATAAATCAAAGTTTTTTCAATACATTATCACTTTTCTAAAATGGTTCTGCAACTGTTTCTAGTTGCAAAATTCAGTGTGCAGTCAGTCAGTCAGACTTATATAGAATTACACTAATTTTTAATTTACCTGTATCAGTGGAGCTTTTCTCCGTGGTCCTCCATTGAAAAGGGGTTCTACACCCAGTCAACAAACAAAAATAATAACTAAATTAAATAAATAAATGTCATTCTGTTGTTCGACTTTCATAGTAGGGATGTCTGGCTTCTTGTATGTTTTGGCACGGGAAAAAAATCACTTGAAGCTTCAGCTAAAAGAAATGAACCAGTTCAAGTTTCAACCTGATAAATCAAATAATAATGATCCATTTTTGCAGGAGGATCAACGCCCCTGCACCTCCACTCCCCCTTACAGACATGCATACATGTATAACCCCCCCCAAAAAAAACTTTGACTCACTGCTGGAGCACAAATACAAATATACATGTAGTGACTTCCAAGGCACATCAGGATACAGAACGTGACAAATCTAAACTCATCAAATGTACACTAATCCAACTGTGGAGCACCAGAAAGTCACACAAGAACTTGACTTTCAAAAGTAATCCATTTATTCTATCAGTTAAGTGCTTTAGTCCCTGTAGTCATCTGGAATTCTTCAGGACTGGCATTAACAAACAATCACGCGATTAAATAGTGCAAATCCTGTCTTACGGCTTATATCATGTGACTGCTAAAAATAATCATACTTTATTGAAAATCACTTAAAATAGCACCAGGCATTCCCACATGATCACCCACCCAAGTACTGACTTGTCCTGACTGTGCTTAGCCACCAAGATCACATGAGATCAGGTCCCATGTGATCACCCACCCAAGTACCGACTAGTCCTGACTGTGCTTAGCCACCAAGATCACATGAGATAAGGTCCCACGTGATCACCCACCCAAGTACCGACTATTCCTGACTGTGCTTATCCACCAAGATCACATGAGATCAGGTCCCACGTGATCACCCACCCAAGTACCGACTAGTCCTGACTGTGCTTAGTCACCAAGATCACATGAGATTAGGTCCCACGTGATCACCCACCCAAGTACCGACTAGTCCTGACTGTGCTTAGCCACCAAGATTACATGAGATCAGGTCCCACGTGATCACCCACCCAAATACTGACTAGTCCTGACTGTGCTTAGCCACCAAGATCACATGAGATCAGGTCCCACGTGATCACCCATCCAATTATCGACTAGTCCTGACTGTTCTTAGCCACCAAGATCACATGAGATTAGGTGATCACCCACCCAAGTACCGACTAGTCCTGACTGTGCTTAGCCACCAAGATCACATAAGATCAGGTCCCATGTGATCACCCATCCAAGTACCCACTAGTCCTGACTGTGCTTAGCCACCAAGATCACATGAGATCAGGTGCACTCAGAGTGGTATGGCCACTGGCATCCCTACTTGAAAAAGCACTTCACTAAGAAGAACCAAATATACAAAGCTCTCAAGAAACTGGTGAAAATATCACTGAAAAATGGGCTCCCTTTAGAGTTTCCAGCATCATGACGTTTAGAGAGATTAGCCAAACAATCACTGAAAGGGAAGTCCACAGATGTGGAACTGTGAAATTGTCAGAGAATGCAGGAAATTAAAATCTTCCATGTTTGATGATGGTAAGATATCACGGTCATGGGACCCCCAAGCACCAGCTGCTAACTACCTCAGGGA